>NC_053022.1:404973685-404989182 GCF_003073215.2 Triticum urartu | reverse complement strand
AGGATGTGTGTGGTGACTTGTGCAAGCTTGCAAAGTGGTGCACTTGCTAATTCTATTTTCAGGGACTTAGTAATTTCACTAAGTCCTGGGATTGTTTAGTTCACGATGCCATATGTTCTTGTTGTTTCCTAGTGATCCGTGCCTCTTTTGAGGATGATCAGTAAGGGAGTTTTGTTAATCTTGTAGTGCTCTATCCATGCATGTCTTTTTTTGCAATTATGGATCACCCTAGCTTGAGTCAATCAAGCTCTACGTTTGCTTCGTTGCGAATCTGGGCAGATCATCAACTTGTTTGCGATTTTGCCGATGTTATTGTAGTTGATCTGTGCATGCTATGCCATTGTTCTTGCCATGTCTAGCTTGTATTTTGTGCCTTCTTAAAGCATGTATGCTTGTCTTGCCGTGACTTGCACCGTGGTGAGTGCATCGAGCTCATAAACATGCCTTCGTGAGTTATGTTTCAGCATGTCCCAGTTTTCACCAAGTCTGAAAACTGATTATGTTTTTGCTATGTTCGTGTGGTTGTTAGTATATTTTGTGATCCCTTTTGGCTCAAGGTCACTAAGGGACTTTTGTTAAGCTTGTTGAGTAGCTCCATTCCGTGTCTTTCTTTGTCATGTTCAGGTCCTGTAGCATATTGTTTTATTGCTCCGAAGAGGGCTATATGATCTGAAATTCCAGACAAGTGTTAATTTCACTAAGTCTGAGATCTGTTTTACCATTTGCGTTTTTGCCATGCTTGTTTGAACCTGTTAATGGATGATTTGGCCGTATCTTAGTGCTAGACTTTTGTTAAGCATCTTGTGTGCATCCCTGCCATGTATTTTGATGCCATGTTTGGGTGCTGTAGCATGTTCATTTCGTTGTATTTAGATGCCTACTTGCTGTAAATCGCAGACCGGTGTCATTTTTGAATCGCTTGCCATTTCCAAACCGTAACTCCGATTCCTGCGTTCTTTATATCATTTTCAAGCGATTTCATCTCATCTTTTCAGTGGCACACTTGGATTTCCAAGTTGAGGCCAGGTTCATGCATTTCCTGTCATATCTTGCATTTTGCATCCCGCATCGCATCCCGCATAGCATATCATCATTTCATCATATTGCTTGGTCTTGCACGTGGTTGATTGTATCCTTGTTGCTTGTTTGTCTTGTTTGGGTAGAGCCGGGAGACGAGTTCGCTAACGAGGAGCCCGTTGAGTTTGCTCTTGAGGATCCAGTCAACTCTAACAACTGTGCAGGCAAGATGATCATACCCTCGAAATCACTACTATCTTTGCTATGCTAGTTTGCTCGCTCTTTTGCTAAGCCATTGCTACGATGCCTACCACTTGCTTGCAAGCCTCCCAAATTGCCATGTCAAACCTCTAACCCACCTTGTCCTAGCGAACCGTTAATTGGCTATGTTACCGCTTTGCTCAGCCCCCTCTTATAGCGTTACTAGTTGCAGGTGAAGATTGGAGGCCGTTCCTTATTGGAACATCTTTTATTTACTTGTTGGGATATCATTATATTGCCATGTTATCTAAATTCATCTATATACTTGGTAAAGGGTGGAAGGCTCGGCCCCTCGCCTAGTGTTTTGTTCCACTCTTGCCGCCCTAGTTTCCGTCATATCGGTGTTATGTTCCCGGATTTTGCGTTCCTTACGCGGTTGGGTCATAATGGGAACCCCTTGATAGTTCGCCTTGATTAAAGCTTTTCCAGCAATGCCCAACCTTGGTTTTACCATTCTCCACCTAGCCTCTTTTTCCCTTGGGTTACCGGAGCCCAAGGGTCATCTTATTTTAACCCCCCCGGGCCAGTGCTCCCTCTGAGTGTTGGTCCGAACTGAGCTGCCTGTGGGGCCACCTCGGGGAAACTTGAGGGTTGGTTTTACTCGTAGCTAGTCTCATCTGAGTGTGCCCTGAGAACGAGATATGTGCAGCTCCTATCGGGATTTGTCGGCACATTCGGGCGGTGTTGCTGGTCTTGTTTTAACCTGTCGAAGTGTCTTGAATTACCAAGAAACCGAGTCTGATCGGAACATCTTGGGAGGAGGTCTATTCCTTCGTTGACCGTGAGAGCTTGTCATGGGCTAAGTTGGGACTCCCCTGCAGGGATTGAACTTTGGAAAGCTGTGCCCGCGGATATGGGCAGATGGGAATTTGTTAATGTCCGGTTGTAGACAACTTGAACCTTAATTAATTAAAATGAATCAACCGAGTGTGTTACCGTGATGGCCTCTTCTCGGCGGAGTCCGGGAAGTGGACACGGTGTTGGAGTAATGTTTGCGCAGGTTGTTCTCTAGTTTCTCGCTCGTGCTTTGCCTCCTCTTCTCGCTCTCTTTTGCGAATAAGTTAGCCATCATACTTGCTAGTCGCTTGCTGCAGCTCCACTCATATTTAACCTTGCCATACCTATAAGCTTAAATAGTCTTGATCGCGAGGGTGCGAGATTGCTGAGTCCCTGTGGCTCACAGATTACTATTACACCAGATGTAGGGCCTGATGTTTCCGCTCCAGGAGACGCGTATGAGCTCAAGTGGGAGTTCGACGAAGACTCTCAATGATACTACGTTTCCTTTCCCGACGATCAGTAGTGGTGCCCAGTTGGGGGTGATCGGGACCGTGTTGCATGTTGGGTTCTCTTTTATTTTGGCGCCGTAGTCGGGCCTTGAGTGTATGGTTGATGTAATGTTATTAATGTACTTGATTGACGTGGCGAGTGTAAGCCAACTATGTTATCTCCCCTTTTATTATTATTACATGGGATGTTGTGAAGATTGCCTAACTTGCGACATATGCCTTCAATGCGATTATGTCTCTAAGTCGTGCCTCGACACGTGGGAGCTATAGTCGCATCGAGGGTGTTACACCCCACAAGGGGAGATACATGAGCTAAGCTCTAGTGTTTAGATCTATTCTTAGCTAAGTCTAAATGGAGGAGATGAAGGAGTATATATAGTCCTAGGCAAAGAGAGAGATAAGTGGGGGGTGAAATGGTAAAACAAGGGCAAAGCCCGCAGCATCACACAGGGGGCCCCGTGTGCACGGGGTAAGTGGAGCCCGTGCGCACGGGGTATCCAGAGACCTGACGCAAGGGCCCGTGCGCACAGGGTCCGTGAGGCCCGTGGGCATGGTACACGCCCGTGCGCACGGGGTCTTCAGGACCGCCAGCCTGGGAGGCCTGTGGGCACGGGGTCGGAGGGGCCCGTGCGCACGGGGTCGCCTGGGAGCTGCTGCCTTCTTCTTGGCGCTTCCTTCTCCGCTTCCAGGCTTCCCTCTTGGATGGTGTAGATGTTCTCTTCTTCTTCGACTCCTCCTCGATGAATGTGTAGCTCCGCTCACACCTATGTATGCACACGAGAGAGGGGTCAAGTAGTATACCATCCTCGAAAGGTACAAGTGGACACATGTAAAGGAGATGATTCACCTTTGTATGTATGAAGTAGATGTGGCACGTGTCACTTGCCAAATGGACTCTTGACATGGTGATGTCCATAGGATGCTCCGCATCATCCCCTCCCCCTTGGGAAAGATCCGACCTCGGATCGAAAATCCAAATCACCATGGGAAAGAGATGTTGCCGTGTAGTAGTGGACGATCACCAAGCATTCATCATCTTGTAGTTCCAAATGGGCACTCTCCGATGTCGTACCGTCTTGTAATTCCTTCAAAAGGAGCAAAGATAACAAGCACTTGGAAAAACAAATGTGGTTGGCGTAAGAGCAAAACCAAGCATTCAAGAGGTGATTCACCCAACAAGTGTTGTCATCAAGCATAGCATATGGTTTGACAAAGAAGTGTGGCATGGCATTTAAGCATATAAGTGAGCACAATCAAGGACATCATGGAAACAAGTATGCAAATGGGAGGTGAAGATGCTAATATGTGTGACAAGTGAACAAGCATCTACCTCAAGGTCATAGCAAGCATGCATAAAGCACTCAACAAACGGTCTATGGTAGCATAGGAATCATTCACAACACCAAATAAAATGATGTCTAAACACATGGGTCAAGTGCAAGACAATCCAAGCATAATGTGCATGGGTGTAGTGAATATAGTGTGGCACTCAACACAATGGAAAGAGCAAGTGTTCATCATGTGTGAGGCAATCAAGGCAAGTGATGCGGAGCATCCCAAGATCATCCCCATGGACGCACCCACACCTCCAACGGCACCACTTGGACCAATGACACGAGCCCGAGCCAAAGCTATCGAAGATAAAGTGAGCTCACTCCTCTCCGAACTTCCACTTTCTATGCATGAGACATGGCTACTACCTAAGTCCGAGATGTTGTGCATGATTAGGTACCAAGAGGGTCCTCCCGAAGATACGCATGAAGATGGACGAGTCCCCAAGTCCACGGATGAGGAGAACCAACGGAAGGAGCCAAGGGCATCTCCCAGGCCTCGGACATCCGGCCCCCGGAGCGCCTGTAACGCCCTCGATGCGGCTATATCTCCTACGTGTCGAAGCACGACTTAGAGGCATAACCGCATTGAAAGCAATGTCGCAAGTAAGGCAATCTTCACAACATCCCATGTAATATAGATAATAAAAGGGGAAGGTACATAGTTGGCTTACACTCGCCACGTCAAACAAAGTACATAAATAGCATTACATCATCCAATCACTCATGGCCCGACTACGGTGCCAAAATAAAAGATCAACCCAACATGCGACACGGTCCCGATCGCCCCAACTGGGCACCACTACTGATCATCAGGGAAAGACACATAGTAACGCGTGAGTCCTCGTCGAACTCCCACTTGAGCTCAAGCGCGTCATCTGGAACGGAGTCATCAGGCCCTGCATCTGGTTTGGAAGTAATCTGTGAGCCACAGGGACTCAGCAATCTCGCACCCTCGCGATCAAGACTATTTAAGCTTATAGGTAAGGCAAGGTAAATATGTGGAGCTGCAGCAAGCGACTAGCATATATGGTGGCTAACCTGTTCGCAAAAGAGAGCGAGAAGAGAAGGCAAAGCGTGAACGAATAACTAGAGAACAACCTGCGGCAAGCATTACTCCAACACCGTGTTCACTTCCCGGACTCCGCCGAGAAGAGACCATCACGGTAACTCACACGGTTGATTCATTTTAATTAAGTTTAAGGTTCAAGTTATCTACAACCGGACATTAACAAATTCCCATCTGCCCATAACCGCGGGCACGGCTTTCGAAAGTTCAAATCCCTGCAGGGGGATCCCAACTTACCCATGACAAGCTCTCACGGTTAGACGAAGGATATACTTCTCGCGAGACATTCCGATCAGACTCGGATCCCGGTTCTACAAGACACTTCGACAAGTTAAAACAAATCCAGCAACACCGCCTGAATGTGCCGACAAATCCCGATAGGAGCTGCACATATCTCGTTCTCGTACAACTAAAACCAAACCTCGAGTTTCCCCGAGGTGGCACTGCAAATGGCTCTGTTTGGACCAACACTCAGAAGAGCACTGGCCCGGGGGGGGGGTTTAAATAAGATGACCCTTGGTCTCCGAAAACCCAAGGGAAAAAGAGGCTAGGTGGAAAATGGTAAAACCAAGGTTGGGCATTGCTGGAAGGGTTTTATTCAAGGCGAACTATCAAGGGGTTCCCATTATTACCCAACCGCGTAAGGAACGCAAAATCCGGGAACATAACACCGGTAAGACGGAAACTAGGGCGGCAAGAGTGGAACAAAACACTAGGAAAAAGGCCGAGCCTTCCACCCTTTACCAAGTATATAGATGCATTAAGATAACAAGATAATATAGTGATATCCCAACAAGTAAATAATGTTCCAACAAGGAACGATCTCCAATCTTCACCTGCAACTAGCAACGCTATAAGAGGGGCTGAGCAAAGCGGTAACATAGCCAATCAACGGTTTGCTAGGACATGGTGGGTTAGAGGTTTGACATGGCAATTTGGGAGGCATGATAAGCAAGTGGTAGGCATCGTAGCATAGGCATAGCAAAAGAGCGAGCATCTAGCAAAGCAAAGATAGAAGTGATTTCGAGGGTATGATCATCTTGCCTGCAAAGTTGTCAGAGTTGACTGGATCCTCGAAAGCAAACTCAACGGGCTCCTCGTTAGCGAACTCGTCTCCCGGCTCTACCCAAATAAGAAAAACAAGCAAAAGGAACACAATCAACCACGTGCAAAGCTCAAACAACATGATGCAAACATGGTATGCTATGCGGGATGCGATATGCGATGCATATGCAAGATTTGACAAGGAATGATTGAACTTGGCCTCAACTTGGAAATCCAAGTGTGCCACTGGAAAGGTGAGATTATTTCGCTTGAAAACGATATAAAGAACACCAGAATCGGAGACACGGTTTCGAAATGGCAAGCAATTCAAATATGGCACCGGTCTGCGATAAATAGTAAGTAGCCATCTAAATGCATCAAGATAATTAAGCTAAAGCACTCAAACATGGCAATAAAATACATGGAATGGATCCACTCATGATGCTTGACAAGAAAGGAACACTGAGCTACGGCCAATTCATCCATTAACAGGTTCAAACAAGCATGGCAAAAGTGCAATTGGTAAACAGATTTCTGGCTTAGTGAAATTAACACAAGCCTGGAATTTCAGATCAGGTAGCCCTCTTTGGAGCACCAAAACTATATGCTACAAGAACTTAACATGGCAAATTAAAGCATGGCATGGAGCTACTCAAAGAGCTTAACAAAAGTCCCTTAGTGACCTTGAGCCAAAAGGGATCAGAAAATACAATTGCAAGCATGTGAACATGGCAAAAACATAATCAGATCACAGACTTGGTGAAAAACTGGAGCATGCAAATCAGATATCAAGTAGGCATGTTTACAAGCTCGATGCACTCACTACAGAGCAAGGCATGACAATCTAAGCATACACCCTACAAGAATGCATGTTATAAAAGCTAGACATGGCAAGAACAACAACATAGCATGCACGGATCAACTACAACATCCTCGACAAAATCGCTAACAAGTAGACAATCTGCCCAGATTCACAAAATAGTACACATAGAGCTCGATTGACTCAAGCTAGGGTGCTCCATAATTGCAAACAAGGATATGGATGGATAGAGCACTACAAGATTAACAAAGCATCCTTACTGATCCTCCTCAATAGACGCACGAATCACTAGGAAACAATATGAACATATGACATATTGATAAAAACAGATCAAGGACTTAGTGGAATTGCTAAGTCCCTGAAATCAGCATTAACAAATGCACCACTTTGCAAGCTTGTGCTAGTCACCACACACATCACAAAAATACATGGATAGCACCTCTGGAATGACGACAAAGCATATAACAAAACACATGTAGAGCTCAGGGGCATATCATGCACACATTAATCATGAAAAAAATGACAAATAGCTATTTGGTGCAGCAGATCTGACAATTAACTCAAAAAGCACTCTTCCAACAGCATTTCGGGCATCAACCTGAACTCAAATGAAAATGATGCAATGAGATGAAATGATGTGCTCTCTGAAGCGAACATTTTGATATGCTACACGCCCAAAACGGATCTACGGATGCAAAGTTACGGCATGATGAACAAGGGCATTTGAATCTGGAAATCGGGGACTTGGAGAAATTCATCACCTCGCGGATCTAGGGTTGACCGCGGCATGGATTTCAAAGCGGCGGCAGATCTCGCCGGATCCACGCCGGAGAAGGCAGGGGCGGCGACGGGAGCTCGCCGGCGTCCGGATCTGGCTGCGGGACGGCGGGAGGCGGCGCGCAGGCGCGGTTCGCCGGCGTCGGGCGGCGCCGGGACGAGGAGCAGGGCGGCGGCCCGGTGCGGCGGCGGAGGCGGTGGCCGGCGGGGAGGGCGAGCTCCGGCGAGGGCTCGCCGGCGACGGGCGGCGGCCGGAGAGCGCGGGCGCGCTGACCGGGCGGATCTGGCCCGCCGTGGCCCGGAGCGGGCCGGAGATGGGCTCGCGGGCCCGGCGGCGATGTGGGGCGCGGTGGACACGTGGCGGCGCGGGGATGTGGGCGGGCGGCGGACGTGTCCGGCCGCACGGGGGGAGGAGGCGATTTTTAGGGTTTCGGGAGAGGGGAGCCGCGAATTTCGGAGGGGGGTGTATTCGTAGGCATAGAGGGAGCTATGAGTGTCCAAATGAGGTGCGGTTTTCGGCCACACGATTGTGATTGAACGCTCTAGAAGATGGAGAAGGTTTTGGTGGGTTTTGGGCCAAATTGAAGGGATGTTGGGCTGCAACACACACGAGGCCTTCTCGGTCCCTTAGTTAACCGTTGGAGCATCAAACGAAGTCCAAATGGTACGAAACTTGACAGGCGGTCTACCCGTAGTAAACCAAGGCCGCTTGGCAAGTCTCGGTCCAATCCGGAAATGTTTAATCCCCACACACGAAAGAAAGGTAGAAATGACCACCGGAGGAGATAGGAGCGCCGGAATGCAAATCGGACAATGAGGAAAATGCTCGGATGCATGAGATGAACACGTATGCAAATGCAATGCACATGATGACATGATATGCGAAGCATGACAACAACAACAGCACACGGAGACAAAAACCCAAACCTGAGAAAATAAAATAACTTAACGCCGGAAACGACAAGAGTTGGAGTACATATTAGGTAAATTACATCCGGGGTGTTACAACACTCCACCACTACGAAAGGATCTCGTCCCGAGGACTAGGACTAGAAGAACGCCAGGTATTCAGAACGGAGGTGATCCTCGCGTTCCCAGGTGGCTTCACGGTCGGAATGGTGTGACCACTTGACTTTGAGGAATTTGATTGACTTATTGCAAGTCTTGCGTTCAGTCTCTTCAAGAATAGCAACGGGGTGCTCACGATAAGAGAGATCTTCTTGGAGCTCAATGTCTTCGAAGTTGACGGTGTGGTCAGGAGTCTTGAAGCACTTGCGGAGCTGAGAGACATGGAACACGTCGTGCACATTTGCAAAGTTTGAAGGAAGCTTGAGCTGATAGGCGAGATCGCCTCTCTTGCTGACGATCTTGAAAGGTCCCACGTATCTAGGGGCAAGCTTCCCTTTGATACCGAAGCGACGAGTACCTTTCATTGGAGAGACGCGGAGGTAAACATGATCTCCGATCTCGAAAGCCAAATCACGGTGCTTACTATCATAGTAGCTCTTCTGGCGCGATTGCGCTGCTTTGAGGTTATCTCGAATGACTTTGCACATTTCCTCTGCCTCTGTGATTAAGTCATTTCCCAAAAGTTGACGTTCACCGGTTTCAGACCAGTTGAGAGGGTACGGCACTTCCTGCCATACAGAATTTCGAATGGGGCCTTGCCCGAACTTGCTTGAAAACTGTTGTTGTAGGAGAATTCGGCATATGGAAGACAATCTTCCCACTTCATACCGAAGGAGATCACACAAGCCCTGAGCATATCTTCAAGAATCTGATTGACACGCTCAACTTGACCGCTAGTTTGAGGGTGGAAAGTTGTGCTGAAGCGGATGTTGGTGCCCATGGCCTTCTGAAAAGACTCCCAAAACATGGAGGTAAAGATGCTGTCACGGTCTGTCCATGCAGCCAGACAATTCAAGAGGTATAGAGCTCCGCCAATTGAGCTGCATTGGACTTTGGAAACCCAGTTACGAAGTCCATTTCAATGTGGTCAAACTTCCATTCTGGAATGGCAGAGGTTGGAGGAGACCAGCTAGCCTTTGGTGTTCTGCCTTCACTCTTCTGCAGACATCACACTCATTCACGAACTGAGCAATCTCGCGCTTCATTTGAGTCCACCAATAAGCCTACTTGAGGTCCTTATACATCTTCGTGCCCCCAGGGTGGATGGAGAGGAGTGAATTGTGAGCCGCGTTCATGATCACTTTACGAAGGTCACCTTTGGGCACAACAATACGATCCTCGAAGAAGAGAGTATCCTTGTCATCAAGGCGATATCACTTGTACTTGGGTTGACTCTTGGCAATCCCAATCTTCACCTTCTTCACCATAGCATCAAGAAGTTGAGCCTCGCGAATCTGGTCGTCTAAGGTAGGAGAGACTTGAAAGTTGGCGAGGAAACCTTGAGGAACAACTTGCAGATTGAGTTTGCGGAAAGCTTCACAAGCTCGGGTTGGGTAAGGCTGAGAATCAGACTGTTGCAGTAAAGCCTTCCTGCTCAAAAAGCGTCAGCCAATCACATTGGCCTTGGGCCTGCCTGAGTATTACTCGATACTCGGATTATACTTCTTGAATTCATTTCGACCATCGAGTTCTGCCTGAGGTTGAGATTAGGCTGGTGAAGATGTACTTGAGACTTTGTGGTCAGTGAAGATGTCCACTTTTCTTCCCCAATAAGAGATGTCTTCCAAGTCAAAAGAGCATGCAACAACTGCCGCCAACTCGAGTCATGAGTGGGGTAGTTCTTCTCGTTGGGCTTCAACTGGCGAGGGGTATAAGCCACAACTTTCTTCTCTTGCATCAACACTGCACCAAGACCTTGAAGAGAGGTCGCAGAAGACCTCGAACGGTTTGGATTCATCAGGAGGAGTCAGAACTGGAGCAGTGACCAATTTCTCTTTCAAAGTGTTGAAAGCGATGTCACATTCCGGAGACCAAACGTACTTGACGTGCTTCTGGAGAAGGTTTGAAAGAGGCTTCGCGATCTTTGAAAAGTTCTCAACGAACCTTCGACAGTAGCTTGCGAGACCGAGGAAGCTACGGAGTTGCTTCACGTTCTGAGGTGGTTCCCAATTCACAATTGCAGACACCTTCTCAGGATTCACCGCAATGCCCTTGGCAGAGATGATATGCCCAAGATAAAGAACCTCATCGAGCCAAAATCGCACTTTGAGAAACTTGGCGTAGAACTGATGTTCCCTGAGCTTATCGAGCACCAAACGCAAGTGCTTGGCATGATCTTCCTTGTTCTTCGAAAAGACCAGAATGTCGTCGAGATAGACCAAAACGAAGTCATTGGTGTAGGCGTTGAAGATGAAGTTCATCATGCGAGAGAAAGTCGGAGGAGCGTTGATGAGGCCAAAAGACATGACAGTGTATTCATATGAACCATAGCTTGCCTGAAAGCCGTCTTGGGAATATCTTGCTCACGGATTCGAATCTGGTGATAACCCATACGGAGATCAAGCTTGGAGAATACTTGGGCACCTTTGAGTTGTTCGAATAGCTCGTTGATTTGGGAAGTGGGTACTTGTTCTATTGATAGTCTTCTTGTTCAATGGACGGTAATCAACACAAAGTCGGTCTGTTCCATCCTTCTTCTTCACAAAAAGAACCCCACAACCCCACGGAGAGGAACTAGGTCAGATCAGACCTATTCTCTCTTGAATATCGAGTTGCTTCTTCAAGCTCCTTCAACTCTTCAGGTCCGAGCTTGGTAAGGACGTTTGCAAACCAGGTTCCGTGCCAGGCTCAAGATCGATGATCGAATTCAACTGGCCGGTGCGGAGGCATTCCTGGAAGCTCTTCTGGAAAGACGTCTTGATATTCGCAAACGACTGGAATTTGAGAGATAGCATCCAGTTCACCCTTCTCATTGAGAGAAAACAGGCGGATGGTATATCCTGAGCGGCAAAGACAATTACATCCTCAGACCAATGAGTCAATTGAATCTGCCTGGCTGCACAATCAAGCTGAGCCTTGTGCTTAGAAAGCCAATCCATCCTGAGAATAAGATCAATATCCGAGTTACCAAGAACCATTGGGGAAGAAAGGAACTTGTAGTCGCCCAACGTGATAGTAACATCTGGCACCTCCAGACTAGCACTCAAACGTTTGCCAGGAGAAACGATATCCATTTGTTTACCCAAATGGGAAGAAATGAACTGATGCTTGGTAAAAAAAAGGCTTTGACATGAAACAATTCGATGCACCCGTGTCAAAAAGAACTTTTGCAGGAATATCATTAACAGGAAGGTTACCCATGATCACATCTGACGAGTCCTCTGCCTGAGCTGCATTCATCAAATTGACCTTGGCATGCTTGGGGTTATGCTTGACCACAGCTGTACTTGCCGATCTGACAGGAGGAGGAGGAAGACGCCTCTGGTTGAGACACTTGTTGGCATAGTGACCCTTCTGTTGGAACTTGTTGCACGTGACCTCTGAAAGCGGATGGTGATACGGAGCACTCGATCTTGGAGCTTGAGACAAAGTCTTGTTCTGAAAGCCAGGGTTGGGTGAGTGGGAAGAACCACTGCCACCTTTGCTCTTCTGCTGATACGGCTGACGGAACAGAGGAGGAGGAAGCCAAAACTTCTGCTGCTTGGCCACTTGAGTAAAGGAAGAAGGAGTAGCATCTCTGACTTGCTTCTTGGAAGCATCACACCTCAACTGAGCAGCCTCTTGCTTCAGTGCCATGTTGTAGAACTCATCGTATCTCAAGGGCTCAAAGAGAACAAGAGCGAGCTGAATATCTTCTCTGAGACCACCCCTGAACTGGTATATCATGCTCTTCTCATCAGGGATGTCCTGCTTGGCAAAGCGGGTGAGCTTCTGGAACAACTTGTTGTAGTCATAGACAGACAAAGAGCCTTGCTTCAGATTACGGAATTCCTCACGCTTGCTTTCAACCACGCTCTGGGAAATATGATGAGCTCGGAAATCTCGACGGAAATCATCCCAAGTGATAACACGTCCACCTCTGGAGTCCTTGTACTGCTGGAACCATTCTGCAGCTTGATCTTTGAGTTGGAAGGAAGCGAACTTAACAAAGTCCTCAGGCCTGACGTTACTGCACTCGAAATGCTTGCACAGATCCACAAGCCAATCGTCAGCATCGGTTGCCTCAACACAATTGCTTAAAGTCTTTGGCCCCTTAGCAAGGAACTGGTTGAGTGTAGCAAAGTGACTCTGATTGCTGCCTTGATTCCCTTGACTGCCTTGATTGCGCTCTTGAAGAATTTACATGATCAGTTGTGTGTTTGCATTGGTTGCGGCCATCACAGCTTGCCATGCCTCCGGAGGAGGTGGAGGTGGAGGTGGATCAGGATTCGGAGTCGTGCGCGTTGGAGGAGCCATCCTGAAGAGGTTGACCACCATTAGCACATTGACAGATAAATTATTGAAGCTGAATCCAACGGAATGAAAATTGCAACATATAGTCTTCACATCCGAACAAAATGAACGAATGCATTCCTCTTGAAATGGTCACATATCCATAAATTGAGAAGCCACATAGAATTAAGGTAGAGAAATAAATCAACAAGGTACGGATCAAGAACGAATAATCGGTAAGAAATCCCAATCTCAAACCAATATCCGTGGAAGAAAAACTAGAGCTACTAGAATTCCCACCTATGAAACTCCCGAACCTTTCCGGTTATGCAATCAGGTGTTGGGGATACAGGGGAAGCATAATATCTCACCCAAACTAGCAAATCCTACATCCAGCTGTATCCATCCTTCAACACATAACCAAGAAACCTTCGGAAACCATCTACCTCAACCTCCGAAAAGCATCCGTTATACAAGTTATGGCGATACTCCCGAACTCCCGCCCAGTACTGGGTGGCGTCGAGGTTATCTCACCAACGAACTGCATAAAAGAGATTTTCGATGTCGGCGTACTAGACTCAGGTATTCCAGAATTGCAACGATAAAATTACGATGACAACACCTCAGAGCTCAACTCCCCGGGACACTTCCACTAAACCCCTGACAGGAGGCACCAAGTCAATGTTCTCATCATAAAACCATCGGAACGATTCCAAGATACCCGCGTAATCCTAAATTTTTTTTGGTGAAATTTGAAAAGAGAAGAGTCAAAACTCTACGTCAGGATGCCTTACCAGAGCGATGAGGAGACTGGGAAGTAAAAAGAATTCCTAATCTCTCTGATATATAATTCCTAAATGACTCAAAACATTTTTCTAGACACAACTCGACCGCTAAAAACGATCAAGCAATGGGGCTCCTAAGGTCGGGGAAGGCTCTGATTACCAACTTGTAACACCCTCGATGCGACTATAGCTCCCACGTGTCGAGGCACGACTTAGAGACATAATCGCATTAAAGGCATATGTCGCAAGTTAGGTAATCTTCACAACATCCCATGTAATAATAATAAAAGGGGAGATAACATAGTTGGCTTACACTCGCCACGTCAATCAAGTACATTAATAACATTACATCATCCAAACACTCATGGCTCGACTACGGCGCCAAAATAAAAGAGAACCCAACATGCGACAACGGTCCCGATCACCCCCAATTGGGCACCACTACTGATCGTCGGGAAAGGAAACGTAGTATCGTTGAGAGTCTTCGTCGAACTCCCACTTGAGCTCACACGCGTCTCCTGGAGCGGAATCATCAGGCCCGACATCTGGTGTAATAGTAATCTGTGAGCCACATGGACTCAGCAATATCGCACCCTCGCGATCAAGACTATTTAAGCTTATAGGTATGGCAAGGTAAAATATGAGTGGAGCTGCAGCAAGCGACTAGCAAGTATGGTGGCTAACTTATTCGCAAAAGAGAGCGAGAAGAGGAGGCAAAGCACGAGCGAGAAACTAGAGAACAACCTGCGCAAACATTACTCCAACACCGTGTCCACTTCCCGGACTCCGCCGAGAAGAGGCCATCACTGTAACACACTCGGTTGATTCATTTTAATTAAGTTAAGGTTCAAGTTATCTACAACCGGACATTAACAAATTCCCATCTGCCCATAACCGCGGGCACGGCTTTCAAAAGTTCAATCCCTGCAGGGGAGTCCCAACTTAGCCCATGACAAACTCTCATGGTCAACGAAGGAATAGACCTCCTCCCAAGACGTTCCGATCAGACTCGGTTTCTCGGTAATTCAAGACACTTCGACAGGTTAAAACAAGACCAACAACACCGCCCGAATGTGCCGACAAATCCCGATAGGAGCTGCACATATCTCGTTCTCAGGGCACACTCAGATAGGTCAAGCTACGAGTAAAACCAACCCTCAAGTTTCCCCGAGGTGGCCCCGCAGGCTGCCCGGTTCGGACCAACACTCAGAGGGAGCACTGGCCCGGGGGGGGTTAAAATAAGATGACCCTTGGGCTCCGGTAACCCAAGGGAAAAAGAGGCTAGGTGGCGAATGGTAAAACCAAGGTTGGGCATTGCTGGAAAAGCTTTAATCAAGGCGAACTATCAAGGGGTTCCCATTATAACCCAACCGCGTAAGGAACGCAAAACCCGGGAACATAACACCGATATGACGGAAACTAGGGCGGCAAGAGTGGAACAAAACACTAGGCGAGAGGCTGAGCCTTCCACCCTTCACCAAGTATATAGATGCATTAAGATAACATGGCAATATAATGATATCCAAACAAGTAAATAAAAGATGTTCCAATAAGGAACGGCCTCCAATCTTCACCTGCAACTAGTAACGCTATAAGAGGGGGCTGAGCAAAGCGGTAACATAGCCAATTAACGGTTCGCTAGGACAAGGTGGGTTAGAGGTTTGACATGGCAATTTGGGAGGCTTGCAAGCAAGTGGTAGGCATCGTAGCAATGGCTTAGCAAAAGAGCGAGCAAACTAGCATAGCAAAGATAGTAGTGATTTC
>NC_053022.1:404936847-404972685 GCF_003073215.2 Triticum urartu | reverse complement strand
ATGATATCCCGGCATGTGCCAAAGAGGACCCAAGTAAATTGCCTACAGGAGTTGTGCAGGAGGAAGTACCGGTGGTAAGGGATTTCCCTGATGTATTTCCAGAAGAGTTGCCAGGCATGCCACCAGATAGAGATATTGAGTTTTTGATTGAGCTATTGCCAGGCACTGGGCCAATACCAAAGAGACCATATAGGATGCCAGCAAAGGATTTGGTGGAAATTAAGAAGCAGATTAAGGAGTTACTGGATAAGGGATATATTCGCCCAAGTTCTTCGCCTTGGGGATCGCCAGTACTTCTAGTGGAGAAGAAGGATGGATCGTTAAGGATGGTTATTGATTATTGAGGATTAAACGAAGTAACGATCAAGAACAAGTACCCACTACCAATGATCAATGATCTGTTTGATCGATTGCAAGGAGCTAAAGTATTTTCCAAGATCGATTTGCGATCAGGATACCACCAGTTGAAGATTCGAGAACAGGATATTCCGAAGATAGCTTTTACCACCAGGTATGGGCTGTATGAGTATACCGTTATGTCATTTGGTCTGACTAACGCGCCTGCCTATTTTATGAACATGATGAACAAAGTGTTTATGGAGTTTTTGGATAAGTTCGTCGTAGTGTTCATTGATGATATCCTGGTATATTCGAAGAATGAAGAGGACATAAGGAGCACTTGCGTTTGGTACTTGGAAAGCTCAGAGAACACCAATTATATGCCAAGTTCAGCAAATGTGAGTTTTGGTTGAAGGAAGTAGGATTCCTCGGACACGTTATATCCGGAGAAGGTATAGCAGTAGATCCCCTAAAGTTGAAACCGTGACCAAGTGGGAAGCCCCAACAACAGTTTGAGAGATCCGGAGTTTTCTTGGACTCGCAGGATACTACCGGAGGTTTATTGAGAATTTCTCAAAGATTGCGAAGCCTATGATGGAGTTGTTGAAGAAAGATACCAAGTTCATATGGACGGAGGAGTGTGAGGCTAGTTTTCAGGAGTTGAAGAAACGCTTGGTTACCTCACCAGTGTTGATTTTGCCAGACAAGACCAAATATTATGAGGTGTATTGTGACACTTCACGTCAAGGACTTGGAGCAGTGCTTATGCTGGAAGGGAGAGTTGTTTCATATGACCTCAAGACAACTGAAGCCCCATGAGTTGAATTATGCCACACATGATTTGGAGTTAGCAGCCGTAGTGCATGCATTGAAGACATGGAGACATTTCCTCATTGGAAACCATTGTGAGGTGTACACGGAATCATAAGAGTTTGAAGTACATTTTCACACAGAAGGAGTTAATCTCAGACAAAGGAGATGGTTGGAGCTTATCAAAGATTATGATATGAAATTGCACTATCACCCCGGAAAGGCTAATGTAGTAGCTGACGCGTTAAGCCGTAAGAGCCATGTCAATACGTTAATGATGGGAGGGATACCCAAGGAATTAGCAGAAAATCTTCGTGAACTATGTGTGGAAATAGTTCCGAGAGGCTATGTAGCAGCACTAGAGATTTAGTCAACTTTGATGGATAGAATCAGAGAAGCTCAGAAAACTGACAAAGAGATTGCCGCTATAAAGGAGAAACTGAGCAAAGGAAAAGCTAAAGGATTTCATGAGGATGAGCACGATACCCTATGGTTTGAAGACCGTGTTTACGTGCCCAATAACCCGGAGATCAGGAAGTTGATTTTGCAAGAGGCACACGATTCACCGTATTCAATTCACCCAGGAAATACCAAGATGTATTTGGATTTGAAGGATATTTTCTGGTGGATGGGAATGAAGAAGGATATTGCGGAGTATGTAGCAGTTTGTGATGTATGCCAGAGAGTAAAGGCAGAGCATCAGAAGCCAGCAGGATTGTTACAACCATTGTCCGATACCCGAATGGAAGTGGGATAAGTTAGGCATGGATTTTATCACGGGATTGCCCAGGACTCGCTTCAGGCTATGAATCAATTTGGGTTGTAGTTGATCGATTGACGAAAGTAGCTCATTTCATCCCAGTAAAGACCACTTACACCAGTGCTAAGTTGGCAAAGATATACATGACCAGAATAGTATGTCTGCATGGAGTTTCGAGGAGTATCGTATCAGATAGAGGAACCCAGTTTACCTCAAAGTTCTGGAAGCAGTTGCACGAAACTTTGGGTACCAGGCTAGAATTCAGTACAGCTTTTCATCCACAGGACAGATGGACAGACCGAGAGAGTAAATCAGATTTTGGAGGATATGCTGAGAGCTTGTGCGCTAGATTATGGATCTAGTTGGGACGATAATTTGCCATATGCAGAGTTCTCTTACAACAACAGTTACCAAACCAGTTTGAAGATGGCCCCTTTCGAAGCTTTGTACGGAAGGAGGTGCAGGGACACCGCTGTCGTGGACAAAGTCGGAGACCGCCAGTTATTTGGACCTGACTTGATTAAAGAGTCTGAACAGAAGGTGAAATTGATTCGCGATAGGCTCAAGATAGCCCAGTCCAGACAGAAGAGTTATGCAGATTCTAAACGTAAGGAGACAGTTTATGAAGTCGGGGATAGAGCTTATCTACGAGTATCTCCACTTCGGGGAACAAAGCGTTTTGGAGTTAAAGGGAAGTTAGCGCCACGATTTGTAGGACCATATCGAGTTTTGGAACGTATGGGAGAAGTGGCCTACAAGTTGGAATTGCCCGAAGGATTGTCAGGAGTACATGATGTGTTCCACGTTTCTTAGTTAAAGAAGTGTCACGCGGAGATGGCTGACGTACCGTTGAGAGATACAGTGCCTTTGGAAACTATTCAGTTGGATGACGATTTGACCTACGTGGAGAAACCAGTTAAGATCCTCGAGTTTGCCAGCCGAGTTACTCGCAGCAAGGTTATCAAGTTTTGCAAAGTTCAGTGGAGCCACCACACGGAGGATGAAGCCACCTGGGAGCGAGAGGAAGATTTGCTCAAAGACCACCCTCACCTATTTTCTAGCCAACCCAAATCTCGAGGGCGAGATTAACATCCCAAATTTTCAATTTGGAATGTTATACATTAGATCATCATTGCATATCATATTTTATTTTGCATTTTGGTTGATCCTAGGAAAATTCTACGCAACTCAAGGACCCATGGAGAGAGTTGGGGATTTCGTTATTTTCATATTTGAGTTTTCTCAAATTTTGAGAATAGGATCATTTGATTTTATTATTTTTATCATCAATTATTTCTATTACAAAAATATGAGAGAGGGAATAAAATGAATTTCCCAAAATAGAGAAATATTGAGGATTTAATAATAAAATCAAACAAGATTTTATTTCGGAGTTTTTCGGTGTTTTATTTGAATTTAGGAAAAATGTGCATTTTTCAAAATTGCATTTAGGCCCCAAATAAATGTTCACTTTGTCGGGCTTGATTTTAGAAGCCCGGGAAAATTTATTTCGGGATTTTTGGAGTCCATTTAGTATTTCTTTTTATTTTTTTTCTGAGCGGAAATAAATTAAAAAAACGAACCGACCTAACGGGACGTGTCCGACTAGGACTCTGGCCCGACTAGGCTTTATAAGCCGAGGCCTAGCCCCGGGGAACCCTAGCCGCCCCAGCCCCCAACCCTAGCCGCCGCCCGGTCCCGCCGCCGTCGCCGCCGCCCGCGCCGCCCGCTGCCCCGCGCCGCCGCGCCGCGCCGCCGCCGCCGCCCCGCGCCGCCGGCCACCTCGCTGGACGCCGCCGCCGCTGAGGTTCGCCGCCGCACCTCATTTTTCATGCCTTCGTTTTAAAAAAAACGATCGGTTTTGCGTCGGTTTATAGATTCAGTTTTTTTAAAAATAGATCGGTTTTTCCGGTTTATTTATTTTAGCGAGCGTTCGTCGTTTTTCTTTTTCTCGATTAAATCCGCGATTTTTCTGATCGCGATTGATTTTCGTTTTAGTTTAACTTTTCGCTCGTTTATCCGGAATCAGGCGATTCAAGCGCCTAGAGTTTCGTCTCGAAACCCTCTATCCGTTTAACCAACTTAAACAAGATTTTGCTACTGTAAAATTTGCCCTAGATACCAGATTACTAGAACGAAGTTGTTTTCTTCGCGCTTGACTTTCGTTGTTCGTCGATTTGATTCTTTTTGCCAACCGGAGTTCTTAAGTTGAACCTTCTGGTTAGATCTCTTATTTGAGTTTTACCTGTGCATTAGTTGAGTACTTATTGTATGCCTTGTTTGTTTGTCTGCGATAGAGTATCCGGAGTGCGCCGCCTGTTACTTTCGAATCGCTAGGTTTCCCGGATCATCAGCAAGGCAAAGTAACACTTGATCATACCTTTTCTACTACCCAGTTTTATTGCATTAGATCAATCTCACACATTGCATGATTAGGATCTATTAAATTGTGGATGGGAAGTAGATGAGGTAGTACCTATTACCTGTTTATTATCAAACCTTTGGGAGTTACTTCTACGTTTGCTTATTATGCCATGCTATGCTAGTAGACGTGGATTGGGTGAGTGATATCCATGACATATGTGAGATTGATAATTAATGGTTTATCTAAGGTGGCAACTTAAACACACATCTGGGTGGATTGAGGCACCTGGGTATTCCAGGACTTGCCTGTTTTCTTTTGGACCGCCACCCAGGCTCAAAGGGATCATGAGACTATTCATACTAGAAACTTCCGTGTGCAGCCACAAGCTATTATGGGCTCTAGCATTGTTGACTAAGTTGTGCGAACTGTTACAGTGGTAGACTAGCAGATGTAGGGGATGTAGGTGGTACGGTCTACCCGATCGTAAGGTGCTCGCGCTTCTGAAAGACTATGTCTCGGTCATCCGTCTTCTCAAACACCATGTAGTGCGAGAAAACAAACGGAGGCGATCGAGTCTTGTGGGGAAAAGTGCGCAAACCTCTGCAGAGTGTAACAAACTAATCATGGTTAGCCGTGTCCCCGGTTATGGACATCTTGAGTATCTAGTACTTGGATTATCATGTGAATCTCAACATGTTACTCTAAATTAATTTTGTTGGGTTATGTTTAATGATGATGCTTAATTGGGATTGAGAATGCTGTCAACCATTCTCAATGTTTAACAACCACCATGATAGTAATAAAATTTATTCCTTTGAAGTAGGGAAAAATTGGCTTTACGCAAAACTGTAACCATAGAGCTTTCCACCAGCCAAATATGCATATAGTATAGCTGTTCATTCCATTACTCTCTATGTGTTACCTTGCCAGCATATTCCATGTGCTGACCCGTTTTCGGGCTGCAACGTTAATGTTGCAGACTTTTCAGACGACGATTAAGGAGTTTTAGGTCGTGGTTCTATACTCAGTGATGCCGTTGGAGTTGATGGACTCACTTATCTTCCAAGCCTTCCGCTGTTATCGTTATTAGATGGCCTTAAGCCATATTTATTGTAATAAGTTCTCTTTTGAGACACTCGATGTAATAAGTGTGTGATTGCTACTCTGCTATAAATCCTCCGAGTACTGTGTGGTGTCAGCATTACTGATCCAGGGATGACACCGGAGCACAGAGATCAGACTGTTTGAGGTCTGGTCGCTACAGGCAGCTGCCTGGCAGCCCGCACACTAAACGGCCTCACCAACTAAAGCATCTGATAGGTCGTTAAGACCACGGACGCGGTTGGACGAGTCCGGTGCAGCTATATGTAATTGATACATGTTTGATGGCTATACCCCTATTACAATACAAGGGGCTCAACGTGCGCAAACAAGTGGCAATTAGGCTCAACTTTACTCATTTTGAACTGTACATGGTTTATTTAGTATAACCTACCTTTTGCACAACAACTTTTCAATTAAGTTCCTTTCTTTTTCAGATGACCATCGTGCTACACCCGTCCAGAATACGGCACAACGGAGACACATGCGCAGACGTGCAGCAGGGACCCGTTCCAAGGATTCTTTTAGATTAAGACCCTGCGTAAACCTTTTTTACTGTCTCTTGTTGATTTACATCCCTCGGATTCTCAGTACAATCGAGAAGGATGCTGACGTATTGGCATGTGGCCACGCCAGAATAATGCACGTACCTGGACACCAGGGGCTTATTACAAAGGGCACTGTTTCGACCCGGTTTACATCCATAAAGACCGAATACCCTAGGGAGTGTTCGGCGTCGCGAGTTTGGCCTTATATGCATCAGCTCCGAATCATGTCTTTGGTCAAATGTTGGGTTTGCCCGCTCCTGTGTTTTGCTGCCTTACGTTCCGCTCTATCGGCTAAGGCGGCACCAGGAGAACTACTGCGATTGTGCCCTGGTTCATCCGGACGAGCACCTTCAGTAGAGAAAGCGAAAACTGACTGTCATGATATAGCGTGAGACTGGTCAACCACTCGATGACCTAGCGGAATCTTCGGGATTCCTCCGCCTTAACGAAGGGCCGTTTCCCGGCCAGGCATGTACGCGCCCCGAATCCGGATGAGCGCGGAGCCACCAGGGGCTATATAGTAGCCCCATTCAAACTCCTCTGGCTAAGTGAAAGTGTTAAAGCATTATAGTCCGATTGCCTAGTTCGCTGCGCTATCACCTCCTTAATGGACCAAGATGTTGGATCAAGTGTGAACATGCGTCTTCTGCGAACACCCCCGCATTATATGCGTGGGGGCTGAAGCCGACGACTGCCATCTTTCAGGTTATATACATATATACATAAACGAGCCGCACAGGAGGCATCATAGTACTTTTCGGGCAAAAGTATAAATACAGCCTTGATAATTCAATAAAACATTGTTCTTACAATGGGAATACATGTCACTTAAACATAATATTCTTCGAGCACTTGAGCCTCTATCAAACGAGCGCCTTCAAGAACTTCTTCAAAGTAGTGCTCGCAGCCACTCGGCCTATGGCCGAACCCTGTGCCGCAACAGTGGTGGCATCCATCTCCGCCAAGTATGTTTTGACACGGGCAAGGGCCATCCGCGAGCCTTCTATGCACGCCGACCTCTTTACAGCATCGATGTCGTGGCACAACACCAAGGAATTGTTGCACCAAGCTAAAGTAGTTATTCGGCCTTGGCCCTCCGGCCACAGATGATCCACTAACGGACCTCATGGCAAGTCCGGATAATCTATGGAGCTCGGCCCAACCGGTCAATCGCTCATTCAGCAACAGCGGACGGACTGGAGCGTGAAACTGTGACCAGGAACAGCTTCTCCACTTCAGGACCCTTCTGATCCTTGAAGTACTCGGCCGCATCAGTAGCACTTGCAGCCAAATCCATGTACTCGTCCGGAACTCCATAGCCGGTCTAGAGGAGCATATTTTGGATCTCCGAACTTAGTCCGTAACAAGAAGGGCTTCCCAGAAACGATATCCGCAGCTTGATTCAGCTCCTCCTTCGTCGCTCTAATTTTGGAGCGGGCTTCCTTGGCAGCCACCCGGGCCTTCTCCAGGTCGTCGCCTTCGCCCGGTTTTCCTTCTTCAAGAAGCCGGTAACGGTCAGCAGCATCTTTTAACTCCACGGCCATCTTGGCAATTTTTTCTTTGCTCTCGCAATGTGCGGCCTGTTCGGCCCTTAAACCCTCGGCCGCCTTTAAAGCGCCGCATTGCTGCTCCTTGCGTGCTCCTTGGCTGGGCAAGTCCGCCCGAAGGGTCTCCACGGCGGCAGCTCCATCTGCAGTCACAACATATTAAAGATACTGGCATCATGCTGCTCTTACTATGTGACGATCACCAAAAAAATCACTGACCCTGTGCCTCATCAAGCCGCTTGTTGACAAGCATGATGTCGGCATCTGCCGCATACAGCTGCGCTTAGTTCGGCAAACCCATCAATCTGGCTAGCCACCGGAGCTTCACCACCTGCACATAAAGGCGTCTGTTATTACCTGGGACTATGATCCTCTGTTTGCCGCCGTTTCGACGGACAACCAGAGTCTCAGGGGCTACTATCTACATAGGGCACATCTAAAAATGTGCTGGTACTGTCAAAAATGTACATCATTTCACGTACCTCAAAACCCGTCAGTAGACTCACAAAGGCTTCATGCAGCCCGCTTTCGGCGAACGAAATCCTTTCAATCATTGTACCCATCAACGTGCGGTGCTCTTCTGAGATAGCCGCTTGCTCTAGCAGATCCCTCAGTACGTACGACCACACACCAGACGGTGTCGGACTCTTTTGATTGCTCTATTCAAGAGCCGAATACTGAGGACTTCGGGTGGCCATAGGATTACCTTCTGGCCTTGCCGGATCAAGGGAAACCCTCCGCGATGACACCTTGGGGTCGCCCACCTCGTGAGGCGGTGTGGCAGGGGGAGGCGTTTTGCTCTCCATCATCTCTGGAAGAAGATCCCCCTGAAGACAAGCACTGTTGAGAAGGGCTAAGATCCGAACTGCAAGATAAATGCTTCGGTTGTTTTCCTCAGAAGTAAAGCGAGATATTTTCATTATTAAGTACCCTTTTACTTATAGCTCGGTGGAGGGCTGATCCCCTTGAGGGCATAGTGCGGCCAGGGTAGCCCCCGAGGCAGGACCCTCCGGCGAAGATTTCTTCCCCCGTTTGGAGACCATTGTCTCCGGGTCCTCGGAGGCGGTCCTCTTCCTTCCCTGGGGAGAGGAAGTTTCAGTCCCTCCTCCCCAGCTAACCTCCTTCGCGGAGGCGCTACCTCCTTGTTCCCCCCTTTATCTTCTCCTGAGGGCGCTTGATAAGGCGCGATCTCTAGCATCCTGGTTAGCACGGGATTTGGTGAGGTCTCAGGGAGGGGGGCCGGACACCTGATCAACTTTGCCTTCGCTATCCAATCCTGGAAAGAGCGGCTTTTTTAGGGCAACGTTGCTAAATAAACGGGACAGTGTGTTCGGATGCGGGGCTACTTACTTGGGTATCGGGCGATTGCAGCTCAGACCTGCATCCTCAGTGATGTCCGGACACATTATTTGTGGTTCGAAGAACAATTTGTACATCTCTTCGTGCGTCATGCCGAGGAAATGTTGGATAGCTCGCGGTCCTTCCGGGTTGAATTCCCACATGCGAAGGGCCGGCGTTTGCAAGGCTGGACTTGACGGACTAGCATAACTTGCACTACCATAACCAGACTGATAAATCTCTCTCGAAAGAGATCTCGATACGGCTTTGCAGTATTGGCACATCCTTGGCTGGACCCCAGCTCAGCCCCCTGCTGATCCATGACATCAGTTGTGGTGGGGGGCCTGAGCGGAAAGGTGGGGGCAGCTACCCACTTGGCACTTCGGGAGGTTGTGATGTAGAACCACTCCCGCTGCCACAATCCGGACACCTCTGGGAAGTAACCCTCAGGCCATGGAGCGTCAGCAATTTTGCTTATTGAAGCGCCTCTGCACGCTGCATGCTGCCCCTTGATCATCTTCAGGCTTCACATCGAAGGTCTTGAGCCACAGCCGAAGTGAGGGGTAATGCGGAGGAAGGCCTCACATACGACAATAAATGTCGAGATGTGAAGAAGGGAATCCGGGGCCAGATCGTGAAAATCTAGCCCGTAATAGAACATAAGACCCCTAACAAAGGGATCCAGAAGCGAGGCCTAGTCCTCGGAGGAAGTGGGAGACGAACACGACGCTCTCGTTGGGTTCGGGAGTAGGACGACCTGCCCTCGGGCAGGCAGCCGATGCGAAATTTCGGCGTCAGGATATCTGGCCTCTCTCAACTTCTCGATGTCCTCCTCCGTGACGGAGGAAGGCATCCACCGACCTTGAAGGTTGGATCCGGACATAGTTGAAGGTCCGAAGCGCCTAAACCTGAGCTTTGGGTGTTGGAACTCGATGCGAGAGGGGGATTCGATTAAGATCGAGAGGAAAAGGCCTTGTCCCCTTTATAAAGAGGGTGAATATCAAGCGTCCTCCTCATGGCCGTTTGGGACTGGCCTAAGATTTAGGAGTCCTACTAATAGGCGCGGTTGGGTCACCCACGTCCGTATTAATGGGAATCCCGTAATAAGGGGATACGACGATCTCTGCTTCGACAAGACGTGCCAAGGAAACCGCCTCGCGAAACACGCTGAGATAGGTTATGAAAAACGATTCAAATAAAGACCTGGCTGTGGTGTGAAGTCACACTACGGGGTACGTCAGTGGATTAGATTTGTGTAAATATTATTCCCTCTACGGTGGTATGTGGAACTTATTTTGCAGAGCCGGACACGATCCTCGTGTTCAAGATCTTCTATGAAGTATTCAGCGGAGGAACCCGCCTTGCAATGCTGAAGACAATCTGCGCGCCGGACTTATCATCATTGAAGCCTGGTTCAGGGGCTACTGAGGGAGTCCTAGATTAGGGGGTATCCGGACAGCCGGATTATATCCTTTGGCCGGACTATTAGACTATGAAGATACAAGATTGAAGACTCCGTCTCGTGTCCTGATGGGACTCTCCTTGGCGTGGAAGGCAAGCTTGGCAATATGGATATGTAGATCTCCTTCCTTGTAACCGACTCTGTGTAACCCTAGCCCCCCTCTGGTGTCTATATAAACCAGAGGGTTTTAGTTTGTAGGATAAGATACAATCATACCATAGGCTAGCTTCTAGGGTTTAGCCTCTCTGATCTCGTGGTAGATCAACTCTTATACTACTCATATTATCAAGAATAATCAAGCAGGACGTAGGGTTTTACCTCCATCAAGAGGGCCCGAACCTGGGTAAAACATCGTGTCCCCTGCCTCCTGTTACCATCCGCCTTAGACGCACAGTTCGGGACCCCCTACCCGAATCCGCCGTTTTGACACCGACAAGGACCAACTAAATAAAGGATGGGGAAGGATGAACCAGTTGCTCGTTGAAGACAATGATTTGTTGGACCAGTTCCAGTTGCTGTGACAACTATACGTCTGGTTAGGGAGGCTGAGATTCAACTCAGAAGACACTCGTCTTCACCTTATTCCCCTTGAGCTAAGGACACCCAGTCCTCGCCCAATCACTCTGGTAAGTCTTCAAGGTAGACTTCCAAACCTTCACAGACTTCGTTCACCGGCGATCCACAATGACTCTTGGATGCTCAGAACGCGACGCCTAACCGCTGGAGGATTCACAGTCCTCAAGTGTAATAAGTCTTTAGATCACACAGACAAGAAGACTTCAGTGATGCCTAACACTCTTTGGCTCTGGGTGTTTAGGGCTTTTGTCCTCGCAAGGATTTCTCTCTCAAAGGCTTTCGAGGTGGGTTGCTCTCAAACGACAAAAGCTGTGCACTAACTCTGAGCAGCCAACCAATTTATGGTGTAAGGGGTGGGCTATTTATAGCCACTAGGCAACCCGACCTGATTTGTCCGAAATGACCCTGGGTCACTAAGGAACTGACACGTGTTCCAACGGTCAGATTTCAAACACACACGGCAACTTTACTTGGGCTACAAGTAAAGCTGACTCATCCAGCTCTGGATAAGATTTGCTCTCATTGTCTTCGCTCGAAGACATAGGATTTTGGTTAAGCATCACTTCAGTCACTCTGACTTTGTTCACTGGGACCCCACTTAACAGTACGGTGGTTCCTATGACTCAACAAAGAAGAAAAGGAAACAACGAAACAACTAAGTCTTCGCGCTCCATAGTCTTCACGCGATGTCTTCTCTTGTCATAGTCTTCAATGTGAATATCTTCACATACCACCTTTGTCTTCAATGTCTTCATACATTTTTAGGGGTCATCTCCGGTAGGAAAACCGAATCAATGAGGGACTACTACCTGTGTTATCCTGCAATTCTCACAAACACATTAGTCCCTCAACCAGGTTTGTCGTCAATACTCCAAAACCAACTAGGGGTGGCACTAGATGCACTTACAATCTCCCCTTTTTGGTGATTGATGACAAACTGGTTGAAGTTTTCAACGGGGATAGAAATATATGTGAAATTGTAAAGGATTTAAGTATTGTATTCGTAAGTAGCAGAAAGGCTCCCCCTGAAGATGTGCATATAAGTATTTTGCTTTTGAATGCAAATGCACATGGCAGGTTGTACTTGCGGAGCTCCTCTTCTACTTATGAAGACAATTCATCATGCATGAAATGATATGATGAAGATAATGACATGCATAATGAAAAATGGACGTCTGCAAAATGACTTCGTGCGGAATTTATCGTCGTACATGTGTAATTTATCATCGCATCACATAGTGTCGAAAAAGGTAGCAGACGACCATCAAGTTTAAGTGTTACAACTCAAAACGAACCAAATGTTTCAAAAGCGAGAGTTGTAAGCACTTGGCAAAAGTAGCAAAAAGTAAAGCAACCACCCATATGGACCCGCTTGAAGACTATCAACTCATATGCTTCTCCCCCTTTTGTCAGTAATGACCAAAAAGGTTTGAAGACATAGAGCTTCTACTCGTTCCCATGAGGAGTAGGTGAAGCAGCAGGGTCGTCGTTGAGGTTCGGTGGTGCAGAAGAACTTGGTGCAGTGTCGACACGCGCTGAAGTTGGAGGTGGTGAAGTAGCGTCATCTTGATCATCTATGACTCTGGCATTCACCGTTGCAGCTGAGGAGGAATAGTCAGAGTCTTCAGTGAGGGAGTCCGACGCAAGTGAGCATTCCTTGGAGGAGTTGAGTCAAACTTGAATCTTCTGTGAAGCCATCGTCTTGCAGATCAGCTTCAGCACTGAGTAATGTCAAGCTCTTCCAAGACCTCCGACAGGTTTCATGTGTAACAAAGGCATTCTTGGTGGCAAGATTTGCGAATGCGATTGACATCCACCAAGAGGCTTTGCATCTGACGCTTAAGCCAGTCATGATGCTTATCCTGTTTCTGATGTAGAGCGACGAGAAGCTCTCGGTCATTGAGAACACGAGATCGCTTCCGAGGCCTTTGGGCAATGGTACTTGCAGTGGCTTCAGTTTGGGTGCGAGGGGCACGTGTATTGCCAGCCAAGGGATAAACACGAGAAACGGCCTGAACTCCTTCAATGGGCTGGGTGAAGCTTTGACGATCGACATTGTGAAGATAAATTGGCTCCTTTGCAGGCTCTGGGTAAATGGCTTCAACAGACAGATCAACCTCTGGCAAGAATACGAGGATGATTGCGCGCAGACGGCTGATAGTTGAAGCAGAGTGAAGCTTGATGAGGCGCATTACCCATGGAGCATAGTAGATCGAAAGTATGTCTAGAGGGGGGGTGATTAGACTACTTGACCAAATAAAAACTTAACCTTTTCCCAATTTTAGTTCTTGGCAGATTTTAGCTATTGTAGGACAAGTCAAGCAATCATCACACATTCAAGCAAGCATGCAAAGAGTATATTGGCAGCGGAAAGTAAAGCATGCAACTTGCAAGAATGTAAAGGGAAGGGTTTGGAGAATTCAAACGCAATTGGAGACACGGATGTTTTTCCCGTGGTTCGGATAGGTGGTGCTATCCTACATCCACGTTGATGGAGACTTCAACCCACGAAGGGTAACGGTTGCGCGAGTCACAGCCACCACAAGGGTAACGGTTGCGCGAGTCCACGGGGCTCCACCCACAGGGTAACGGTTGCGCGAGTCCACACAGGGCTCCACCCATGAAGGGTCCACGAAGAAGCAACCACCCACAAAGGGTCCACGAAGAAGCAACCTTGTCTATCCCACCATGGCCATCGCCCACGAAGGACTTGCCTCACTAGCGGTAGATCTTCACGAAGTAGGCGATCTCCTTGCCCTTACAAACTCCTTGGTTCAACTCCACAATCTTGTCGGAGGCTCCCAAGTAACACCTAGCCAATCTAGGAGACACCACTCTCCAAGAAGTAACAAATGGTGTGTAGTAATGAACTCCTTGCTCTTGTGCTTCAAATGATAGTCTCCCCAACACTCAACTCTCTCTCATAGGATTTGGATTTGGTGGAAAGAAGATTTGAGTGGAAAGCAACTTGGGAAGGCTAGAGATCAAGATTCATATGGTAGGAATGGAATATCTTGGTCTCAACACATGAGTAGGTGGTTCTCTCTCAGAACATATGAGTTGGAATTGTGTATGTGTTCTGATGGCTCTCTCACGAATGAAGAGGAGGTGGAGGGGTATATATAGCCTCCACACAAAATCCAACCGTTACACACAGTTTTCCAATCTCGGTGGGACCGAATCAACAAACTCGGTCGGACCGAAAAGGTAAACCTAGTGACCGTTAGAGATTTTCGGTGGGACTGACATGCAACTCGGTAGGACCGATATGGTTAGGGTTTGGGCATAACTAATCTCGGTGAGACCGATTACACAAACTCGGTGAGACCGAGTTTGGTAAAGCTAACCAGAGAGTTGGTCAGGTAAACTCGGTGGGACCGATTTGCTCTTTCGGTGAGACCGAAAAGTTACAAAAGGAAACGGAAGTTTACACTGCAATCTCGGTGGGACCGATTCGCTCTTTCGGTGAGACCGAAAAGTTACGAAAGGGAAACAGAGAGTTTGCAATCCCATCTCGGTGAGACCGAGATCCCTATCGGTAGAACCGAATTGCTAGGGTTTGGCAGTGGCTTATGACAAGTGAAACTCGGTGGCGCCGGATAGAAATAATCGGTAGGACCGAGTTTGGCTTAGGGTTTAGGTCATATGTGGATATGGGAAAGTAGTTGAGGGTTTTGGAGCATATCACTAAGCACATGAAGCAAGAGGCTCATTAAGCAACACCTCATCCCTCCTTGATAGTATTGGCTTTTCCTAAAGACTCAATGTGATCTTGGATCACTAAAATATAAAATGAAGAGTCTTGAGCTTTTGAGCTTGAGCCAATCCTTTGTCCTTAGCATTTTGAGGGTTCCACTTTCACATCCATGCCATGCCAATCATTGAGCTTTCCTGAAATAGTCATCTTGGAATAGCATTAGCTCAATGAGCTATATGTTGTTATGAATTACCAAAACCACCTAGGGATAGTTGCACTTTCAATCTCCCCCTTTTTGGTAATTGATGACAACATATAGATCAAAGCTTCGACAAATGATAATAAGCATGAAATATATCGTCGCTTTGAGAAGTATGTGACAAGTAAGAGCTCCCCCTAAATTTGTGCATATTTAAAATTTGCTTTGGACTGCAAATGCACAAAGAGTTAGAGTCATGGGTTACTCTTCCATGTCACATACATCTTGGTGGAGCGCTTAAAATGATAAGAATGAAATACATGCACTCATCACCAAGAATAGTGAATGATCACATAAGATAGATAAGATGATAATATTAAGCAAACATTAAGTGTAGCTTATGATAAAATACATGATCATCAATGTCTCACGAGCAATGACATAGTATCTCACACAAAAGCAAACAAAGTTCGAAAAACCACCAAATAAAACAAGAGAGAATAAAAGCAACACTCTCTCTCGAAGCCTATGATCTATACATTTTCTCCCCCTTTGGCAACAAGTTACCAAAAAGTTCCTAGAAAATGCATAGTGCTAAGTCGACACTCAGGCTTGATCTTCAGGTGGTGGTGGAGTCCGGAGCACTCCAAGGACGAAGCCTTCTATAGACGTGGTCGGAGTCGAGGCTGAAGTGGACACTGGAGCTGGTGGAACTGAGGCTGTAGCTGGTGCAGACGTGGTGGCTCCGGGGTCAGCAACTGGCACTGCAGACGACCTCAGACCTCGTGGCACTCTGGCAAAGGCATCAGTTGTAGTCTTGCCTCTCCTCTCCTGCATGTCATCCTGGAGCTGCTCCACTGCAGTCTGAATCTAAAGCAACACTCTCTCTCGAAGCCTATGATCTATACATTTTCTCCCCCTTTGGCAACAAGTTACCAAAAAGTTCCTAGAAAATGCATAGTGCTAAGTCGACACTCAGGCTTGATCTTCAGGTGGTGGTGGAGTCCGGAGCACTCCAAGGACGAAGCCTTCTATAGACGTGGTCGGAGTCGAGGCTGAAGTGGACACTGGAGCTGGTGGAACTGAGGCTGTAGCTGGTGCAGACGTGGTGGCTCCGGGGTCAGCAACTGGCACTGCAGACGACCTCAGACCTCGTGGCACTCTGGCAAAGGCATCAGTTGTAGTCTTGCCTCTCCTCTCCTGCATGTCATCCTGGAGCTGCTCCACTGCAGTCTGAATCTCTGTCACTTTGACATCCAAGTCATAGAACTTTTGTTCCATGATCCTCTCTAAGCTTGCCTGGTTCTGAGTTAGGGTGGCTAGTCCTTGCTCAATCCGCAGGGTGGATGCAATCAAGTAACCAAGCTGCTCTTGTTTGGTTTTCAGGAAATATTCAGATGCCTCCTCTTGAGTAGGCATCTTGGCAGCTTTCTCCTTCCTCGCCTTCTCCTTCTTGGCTTGTGCTTGGGCAGATGATGGCTCATTCTCAGTCATGACCACTTGATTATTTTCAAAGTCTGGACGGATGGGCAGGTGTTCCTTGTCCAATAAGTATATGCCCGTGCCCATCTTAGAGTTGATGAGCTCCTGAATCTGTGGGGCATATCCACAGCTCCTCTTCTGGTCTGCTGCTGTCCTCTTGATTGTTTCAATCATAAGGCTCATGACTTTGAATTTCTGTGGCACGTCAAAGATATGAAGCAAGTTGATCGCGTGGCCCCTGATCATCTTGTGATCTCCAGACTTGGGCAATAGGGTGTGCCTAAGAATCCAGTTGATGGTTGGCAGCCCTGACAGAAGATAGTGTACTGAGCCAAACTTGAAAGTATCAAGTGCTTCATTTGGAATCTCCTTGTACATGTTTGACATTGAGTTGTGGTCCATCTTCTTCTTGGCATAAATGTCCAAGTCATCGTCATGCTCTTCTGGGGCATTAATTAGCTGAGCCCATTCAGCAACTGTAGACTGGTACCTCGTACCCTCTGACATCCATACAATGCTGCCATCTGGATAGAAATGGGCTGTGGAGTAGAACTGCATGATGAGTTCCTCGTTCCACTTTGTGAGCTTCTGCCCAACAAAGTCCTCTACTCCACATGCCTTGAAGCTGTCCTGCACTCCAGGGTAGTACTCTTCGTTGTCCTTGATGTATTGCCAATCAACCCATCTCATATCACAGACAATTCGCTTCTTGCCTAGCAGCACTGTCTCATAAAAGTCTTGCTGCTCCTTGGTGTGAAACCTGTAGTCAACTGCAGTCCTTCTCCTTGAAGCATACGGGTCTGCTTCTCTCCACTTCCGGAGCCCTGAATCTCTCCTAAGTTTCATATCCTCAGCCACAGGATGAGCATCGTTGTGGTCTGGGATCTTGGGCTTGAGCTTTCTAAGAACATTCTCTTCTTCTTCTTCTGCAGCTTCAGGCACTGGGGCCTTGTTCTTCTCAGTAGCTGGGATGCTTCTTGTGTTCCTCTTTGGCTTTGGCTTTGGAGCTGGCTTGGCCTTGGAAGCAGCTGCCCCTGTGAATAGGTTATAGATGAGATAGAGTGGATAAGCATCACAAAATGCAGAGATTTTTGCAAAAGAATAATTCAAAAACTTAGTTTTAGTTTCCCACTGAAAGCATCTCAGATCTACCGATTTCTAAACTCGGTGATACCGAAGCAGTTTTGGCACCTAAACTAGTGAACTCGGTCAGACCGAGTCACAGTTCGGTGGCACCGAGACTGCTAGGGTTTCACAGGGTTCCAAAATCGGTCACGCCGATAAGTAATTCTCGGTCAGACCGAGTCTCACTTGTGCAATGGCATAAGCCAAATCGGTGGGACCGAGTTTTTCAACTCGGTGGGTCCGAGATGGTTTCGGCGGAAACCTAACCCTAAAATTTTCGAATTAAACCTAATCTACAAGTTCATTGACTGGATAGAAGTTTAACAAACGTGGCAAGAATCATGATGATCACAATGTGCTAAGAATCGGATTGGGGAATAGCACAAAGATCGAGTCCATACCCTAGTTCGGCGGAGACTCGCTACGACGGCAACGACGGGGTTGAATTTCCGTTGACGGCAACGGAGACCAGCGACTGGAGGCGGCTGGCGGCGAGGAGACGATCCGGAGACCAAGTTGGCAGAGCAGGCTATAGCGCGGGCGAAGGGGTTCGGAGAAATTTCCAAATTTTTGCCCGTGACTATATATAGCCCGACCCTGTCGGTGTGACCGAGTGGAACAACTCGGTGGCACCGATATGCAAAACTGTATACAGTTGTTGCAACTCAGTGTGACCGAATGGTTCAAATCGGTTGCACCGAGATCGAAAACCTAGATCAACTTAATGATCTCGGTAGGAGCGAAAGTGGGGTATCGGTCAGACCGAGAATCATAAAGAGGTTTTGGAAGTTTAAGTCTATGACGAATCGGGGACTCCGAGCGCTCCTCACACAGAGTGGTTCGAATCTGACTTGATCAAATTTTGTGATGTAGCATGAATAGAGTTTGAGACGAGAAAAGCATAGATAGCTAGAGGAGGTTCTTAGGCATTCTTGTCCATCCACTTGGCAAAAGGAAATAAAACCAAACAATCAAAACAACAAGTGGATGTCCTCGAATGAGTAAAATATGCAACCAGCATGCTCACACAATAAGATGGCAAATGAAATATGTGACAAGGCATGCACAACCAATTCTAGCATCTATCAAGCAATTTGCGACGACAAGGTCATCTATATATGAGTATATTGACTTAGGAGTCAAGTGAGAACACTTGATCATAGGTCATACTCATCGTTTAAGCTCAAGTGGGGTTACCACTTTTACATAAAGCATTGTTGTGTTCACATCTTTAGAGTTGCTTTAGCTCAAGTCTTAGAGTAAAGCTCCCCCTAGATGTGATATCCCCCCTTAGAGGGATGAACTAACCTCGGGTTTTGTCGATGATGACTTCATGTAGATGTTGAAGATGTGGATGCTCAATGTTGATGTAGATCACTTGGAGCTATCCATTTGAGTGAATTGCACTTTCAATACCTACATGGGTTAGTCCCACAAGGAACAAACAAGGATATCCATAGACATAGAGTGATGCACACACAAGATGCTGTCCATGAAAACTTTTAGGTTACCTTGTCCCTTGTCTTACCAACAAGAGGGTTTGTGACTCCTTGAACTAGTGCAAGATGTGGAAGTTGATTGCACTTGTTCTTGCCAAAATGATAAGAGTGAAGTATGTTGGCGGAGTCACCCTCAAGAACTCTCTAGTTCTTCTTCTTTTGGATCCACACCATCTTGATGGGAATCCTTGGAGTTGTAGTCGTACTTGATGAAGTGGAACTTGAAGTAGTCTTGGGAATCCACTTGACTAAGGTCTTAGGAGCTTCTTCAAATGCATCAATTTCCTCTTGAAGCTTGTCCTTGCCTTTTTGCTTGTAGTCTTGTGGTGGAAGATCATCTTGAGCTTGTGTCCCCTTGAAAGAAGTATCATACTTCTCTTGTTGAGGAACAAACTTTGTCTTGGGGTATTGATCTTCTTCCCACTCAACTCCATTGGCATTGAACTTTCGTTCAAAACCAACACCTTGATTCTTCCGGTGCATTCCTTGCTTGCGCACAATTTCCTCGAATTGCTTACTCCCGGCAAGGCTTTTGTACACTCCTTTCTCTATAATTCCCTTCAATAAGCTATTTTCTTGCTCAAGTGTAACTTGGCTAAGAGAATCATTAGTGGAATCAAGAGAACTACTAGAAGCAACAATATTGGATTTAGCATGATCATTGTTACTGCTAGAGGAAGAATCTTTCTTGTTCTTGTTACTAGACTTGACTTGAGGCATGTAAGTGGATAAGAGTAAACGCTTGGCAATGTAAGAAGAACTTTTGTTGCGGAGATCATCATTGATTGCTTTTAAGAACTCATGCTCTTGCTCAAGATTGAGCTTTTCAAAGTGTAATTTCTCATGAGCTCTTAAAAGTTCTCGATGATCTTCGAAGATAGTTTCATGAGCTAACTTAAAAGTGTTTAGTTCTTTAGTTAGAGCCTCAATCTTCTCCTTATCATTGTCATTCGTTTTATCTTGATTAGCATGATTAATTGATGTTTCATCATAGTATTCATCACTAGAGTTGTCAACAAGCAAATCATCACCTAACAAGTCATCTTCATCACTATTGAAATCAACTTACTCGGGGTGTGTTACCTTAGGACCTTTGGCCATGAAGCATCTTCCAATTCCTTCATTTGGTGAGTCAAATATGTCGTAGGAGTTGGTTGACACAAGTGCTAGACCGGCAACACCTTCATCTTGAGTATCTTCGGAGTCGGAGTGATAACTTCTCTCGGAGTGGCTGTCGGAGTCGGAGCCGGATACCCATTCACCAACATGAGCTTGATGTCTTCGTTTTGTGTAGCTCCTTGATAATTTTTCCTTCCTTTCCGAATCCTTGCTTCTCTGTGAGTATCTTCGTTCATAACGATCATCTCTACTCCTTCTCTCTCTTGGTGGTGATTCTTTGCTTCTTCTTTTTGGAGAATCTTCTCTTCTCTTGTAGGGAGCCGTACACTCATTGGAATAGTGTCCGGGTCTTCCACAACTGTAGCAGTTTCGCTCTCGACTAGAAGATCTTTTGTCATTGTAGGACCTTGACTTGAAGCTTCTATCTTTGCTTCTACTCTTGTAGAACTTGTTGAAGTTCTTCACCATTAAGCTCAATTCTTCATTGAAGTTTTGTTTCTCACTTGATGATGTAGGGGCTTCACATGAAGCTTTGTAGGCACCACTTGATTTGTTGTGAAGTTCCTCTTTATCCTTAAGTGACATCTCATGAGAAACAATTCTTCCAATCACCTCCGTTGGCTTGAGATCTTTGTAATTGGGCATCATTTGGATCAATGTGCACACGGTATCATATTTTCCATCCAAGGCTCTTAGAATCTTCTTGATGATGAATCTATCGGCCATCTCTTCACTTCCTAAGCCGGCAATCTCATTTGTGATGAGAGCAAGCCTAGAGTACATTTCAGCGACACCTTCACCATCCTTCATTTTGAACTTGTCAAGTTGACTTTGAAGCACATCCAACTTGGATTCCTTGACGGAGTCGGTACCTTCGTGCATATCAATCAAAGTGTCCCAAATTTCCTTTGCATTCTCAAGACGGCTGATTTTGTTGAGTTCTTCGGGGCACAATCCGTTGAAGAGAATATCACAAGCTTGAGCATTGTATTGCAACATCTTCAACTCATCCACGGTAGCTTCACGGTTTGGTTCTTTCCCATCAAAGAAGTCACCTTGCAAACCAACACACACAATAGCCCAAACGACGGGGTTATGTCCAAGAATATGCATTTTCATTTTATGCTTCCAACTAGCAAAATAAGTACCATCAAAGTAAGGACCTCTATGGTGATAATTTCCCGCACTAGACGCCATCTCTCCTAGGTTGTGAAACCAAGGCTATGACCACCAAAAGCTATGGAGATCAAGCAAATGGAGACCAAAGCTCTGATACCACTTGTAGGATCGAAAGTATGTCTAGAGGGGGGGTGATTAGACTACTTGACCAAATAAAAACTTAACCTTTTCCCAATTTTAGTTCTTGGCAGATTTTAGCTATTGTAGGACAAGTCAAGCAATCATCACACAATTCAAGCAAGCATGCAAAGAGTATATTGGCAGCGGAAAGTAAAGCATGCAACTTGCAAGAATGTAAAGGGAAGGGTTTGGAGAATTCAAACGCAATTGGAGACACGGATGTTTTTCCCGTGGTTCGGATAGGTGGTGCTATCCTACATCCACGTTGATGGAGACTTCAACCCACGAAGGGTAACGGTTGCGCGAGTCCACGGAGGGCTCCACCCACGAAGGGTAATGGTTGCGCGAGTCCACGGAGGGCTCCACCCACGAAGGGTCCACGAAGAAGCAACCACCCACGAAGGGTCCACGAAGAAGCAACCTTGTCTATCCCACCATGGCCATCGCCCACGAAGGACTTGCCTCACTAGCGGTAGATCTTCACGAAGTAGGCGATCTCCTTGCCCTTACAAACTCCTTGGTTCAACTCCACAATCTTGTCGGAGGCTCCCAAGTGACACCTAGCCAATCTAGGAGACACCACTCTCCAAGAAGTAACAAATGGTGTGTAGGTAATGAACTCCTTGCTCTTGTGCTTCAAATGATAGTCTCCCCAACACTCAACTCTCTCTCATAGGATTTGGATTTGGTGGAAAGAAGATTTGAGTGGAAAGCAACTTGGGAAGGCTAGAGATCAAGATTCATATGGTAGGAATGGAATATCTTGGTCTCAACACATGAGTAGGTGGTTCTCTCTCAGAACATATGAGTTGGAATGATGTGTGTGTTCTGATGGCTCTCTCAATGAATGAGAAAGAGGTGGAGGGGTATATATAGCCTCCACACAAAATCCAACCGTTACACACAATTTACCAATCTCGGTGGGACCGAATCAACAAACTCGGTCGGACCGAAAGTAAACCTAGTGACCGTTAGAGATTTTCGGTGGGACTGACATGCAACTCGGTAGGACCGATATGGTTAGGGTTTGGGCATAACGAATCTCGGTGAGACCGATTACACAAACTCGAGAGAGAGATTTGGTAATTAGCTAACCAGAGAGTTGGTCAGGCAAACTCGGTGTGACCGATTTGCTCTTTCGGTGAGACCGAAAAGTTACAAAAAGGAAACACTGAATTTACATTGCAATCTCGGTGGGACCGATTCGCTCTTTCGGTGAGACCGAAAAGTTACGAAAGGGAAACAGAGAGTTTGCAATCCCATCTCGGTGAGACCGAGATCCCTATCGGTAGAACCGAATTGCTAGGGTTTGGCAGTGGCTTATGACAAGTGAAACTCGGTGGCGCCGGATAGAAAGAATCGGTAGGACCGAGTTTGGCTTAGGGTTTAGGTCATATGTGGATATGGGAAAGTAGTTGAGGGTTTTGGAGCATATCACTAAGCACATGAAGCAAGAGGCTCATTAAGCAACACCTCATCCCTCCTTGATAGTATTGGCTTTTCCTAAAGACTCAATGTGATCTTGGATCACTAAAATATAAAATGAAGAGTCTTGAGCTTTTGAGCTTGAGCCAATCCTTTGTCCTTAGCATTTTGAGGGTTCCACTTTCACATCCATGCCATGCCAATCATTGAGCTTTCCTGAAATAGTCATCTTGGAATAGCATTAGCTCAATGAGCTATATGTTGTTATGAATTACCAAAACCACCTAGGGATAGTTGCACTTTCAAGTTGCAAGATGTTTCATTAGGGAGCGAGTAAAGAGACTTGCCGGTAACAAGATTGAACTAGGTATTAAGATACCGACGATCGAATCTCAGGCAAGTAACATACCGATGACAAAGGGAACAACATATGTTGTTATGCGGTTTGATCGATAAAGATCTTCGTAGAATATGTAGGAACCAATATGAGCATTCAGGTTACGCTATTGGTTATTGACCGGAAGTGAGTCTCGGTCATGTCTACATAGTTCTCGAACCCGTAGGGTCCGCACGCTTAACGTTCGATGACGTTCGGTATTATGAGTTTATGTGTTTTGATGTACCGAAGGTAGTTCGGAGTCCCGGATGTGATTACGGACATGACGATGAGTCTTGAAATGGTCAAGACATAAAGATTGATATATTGTAAGGCTATGTTTGGACACCAGAATGGTTTCGAATAAGTTCGGGCAATTACCAGAGTACCGGGAGGTTACCAGAACCCCCCAAGGAATCAATGGGCCTTAATGGGCCATGGTGGGAAAGAGAAGGATGCGGCCAAGTGGGGGCGCCCCCCAAGCCCAATCCGAATTGGGGAGGGGGCCGGGCCCCCTTTCCTTCTCTCCTTCTCCTTTTTCCTTCTTCTACTCCAACTAGGGAAGGGGGGACCTACTCCTACTAGGAGTAGGAATCCCCTTTGGGGCGCGACATAGAGAGGCCCGTCCCTCCCCTCCTCCACTCCTTTATATATGGGGGAGGGGGGCACCCTATAGACACACAAGTTGACAGTTGTCTTAGCCGTGTGCCGTGCCCCCCTCCACAGATTTCCACCTCGTTCATATCATTGTAGTGCTTAGGTGAAGCCCTGCGTCGGTAACTTCATCATCACCGTCATCACGCCATCATGCTGATGAAACTCTCCCTTGACCTCAGCTAGATCAAGAGTACGAGGGACGTCACCGAGCTGAACGTGTGCAGATCGCGGAGGTGCTGTGCATTCGGTACTTGATCGGTTGGATCGCGAAGACGTTCGACTACATCAACCCCATTACTTAACGCTTCCGCTTTCGGTATACGAGAGTACGTGGACACACTCTCCCCTCTCGTTGCTATGCATCTCCTAGATAGATCTTGTGTGATCGTATGATTTTTTTTGAATACCGCGTTCCCCAACAGTGGCATCCGAGCCAGCTCTATGCGTAGATATTATATGCACGTACAACTGATACGTCTCCGTCGTATCTGTAATTTTTGATTGTTCCATGCCAATATTATACCATTTTCATATACTTTTGGCAACTTTTTATACTATTTTTGGGACTAACATATTGATCCAGTGCCCAGTACCAGTTCCTGTTTGTTGCATGTTTTTTGTTTCGTAGAAAATCCATATCAAACGGAGCCCAAACGGGATAAAAACCTACGGAGATTTTTTTTGGAATATATGTGATTTTTTGGAAGAAGAATCAACGTGAGACGATGCCCGAGGGGGACACAAGGCAGGGGCGCGCGCCCCAGGGGGTCAGGCGCGCCCTGAGCCCTCATGGCCACCCCGTAAGGCGGTTGGTGCCCTTCTTTTGCCGCAAGAAATCTAATATCCGGATAGAGATCGTGTCCAAAATTCAGCCCAATCGAAGTTACGGATCTCCGGTAATTTAAGAAACGGTGAAAGGGCAGAATCAGGGAACGCAGAAACAGAGAGAGACGGGTCCAATCTCGGAGGGGCTCTCGCCCCTTCCATGCCACGGAGGCCATGGACCAGAGGGGAAACCCTTCTCCCATCTAGGGAGAAGGTCAAGGAAGAAGATGAAGAAGAAGAAGGGGGGCTCTCTCCCCCTCTCTTCCGGTGGCGCTGGAACGCCGCCGGGGCCACCATCATCACCGCAATCTACACCAACAACTTCACCGCCATCATCACCAATTCTTCGCCCTTCTATGCAGTGGTGTAACCCCTCTTTTACCCTCTGTAATCTTTACACTACTAGGAAAAGGGCTATAGATGAAATGGATACTAATGGCGCACCTGACATGTGGTGCGCCACTACAATATAGTAGTGGCGCACCGTGTGTAGGTGCGCCATTAGTGTGGAAGACACTAATGGCGCACCAGATACATGGTGCGCCACTAGTAACAATTTTTTTTAATTTTTCCAAACATACTAATGGTGCATCAAGTAGACAGTGCACCATTACTAAGTTTTTTTCAAAAAAAAATTCAATTTTTTTTTCAAAACTAGTAATGGCGCATCGTGGGTGTGGTGCGCCATTACTAGTTTAACTAGTAATGGCGCACCACTCCCACGGTGCGCCACTAACTTTCCCCCCTCTATCCCTTTTCCCCCGAGCGCCGCCGCCTCCCCGGCCGAGCCCAATCCCCAATCCCTCGAGCCCTCGACCTGCTGCTCCGCCGCCACCCTGACCCACTGCGCCGCCACCAGTCCCCACGCCGCACGGAGACGTCCAGGAGGACCGCCGTCGACTGCTTCTTCATCTACGAGTTCTCAATCGATCGGAGCTGCACCGTATCGTCGCCATCGTCGTCTTCCCCAACCTCGGCGTCCCTCGTCCACCTCGTCACATCGCTCCGCCCTGGCCACCCCCGACCTCTCGAGATCATCGTCGAGCACCTCGGTGAGGCCCTTGACCGATTTCCCCCTTCCCCCGTCAGGTTCTCGCGCTCCATGCACGCGCAACCCTCCTTGTTGCGGCCCTAGAGCACCTTGGCCGCCACCAGCGCCCCGCCCTTGAACTTCACCTCGGCCAGGTAGACGCTGCCGATGTGCCCGGCCCAGAGCCGCTGCACGAAGCGGATGTTGCAGAGCTGTACCGTGCCGAGGCGCGCGGCGAGGGTGTAGGGGTTGGAGGAGCGCGACGCGGGGACGCCGGCGATTGGCCCCGAGGAGGAGGAGGTGGAGCAGGAGGCCATGGCGGTGGAGATGGTGGAGGCGGAGCGGGAGCGCTCGGAGGAGCCGAAGCTGAGGCTCTGTAGCTCGTCCGCCGCCAGCTCCGCATCGCCGTCCGGAGGCATTGCTACCTGCTGCGGTGAATGGTGAGGTGAGGCGGGTCTGCTCTGGGCTGCTGGATGTGGCCAGTGTGGAGACAGGGGAGGAATAGGAGGAGGAAGGAGCTCGAGGGTGAAGTGGGTGTTTCCTCTCAAAATTTTCAAAAGAGTAGGATGGGTCTGTTCAAAATAGATTTCTATGAATTATAGGGTCTCCCAAAAATTTTGTGGGCAATTTTATAAAATTATTTGAATTAGTTTTAGTGCAACAGAGGCAACTCAGAGTTTGAAATGGCATTAAAGGAATTTTTTTGGGGTAAATTCTATTATGAAATAATTCCTACTGTTATTTAAAATATAAATGAAATGATTGGAACACCAAGCAAGAGTTACGTTTCAAGTTGCTGAACCTTTTCATATAAGCTTGCAGAAGATTTAATTGATCATACAGAAAATGAAAAACGAAGGTCATACCGATCCTAGTTGGTATTATTTTTCATGGCTAGAAGATATATTGTTGTACCCCGAGTGAAGGGAAGGAGTTTGCTGTTTTGTCTCCGACCATCGTGTCGTGATGATTTTGCAGGTACCCCGAGAGGCCCTTGAGTTTGCCGGAATGTCGATTAACTTCCGTTCCGGCAAATTCGGGTACTCCATATGTCCTATTTTCAGCAAAGGTCATGCTGAAATTTTTCGTGAATTTTAGCATGACTTTGCTAAAAATAGGACATATGGGGTACTTGCGACAAATGCATGGGCCGGGGTATCTTAGTACTTAATTAAGTAGGATCAACTGCCTCTTGTGTTATACATATAGAAGTGTGATATCAACTCATAGTTATTACTAATGTCAGTTGCTCGTCATCGATAAACCCTAATCTGGAAGAGGAACCACTCATCCTATGTAGTTTTGAATTATGAACGTAGGAAATGTCGTCATCGGACGACGAAAGTCTCCCGGGGGAGTGCGACTGGTGCCACGACGATCGAGGTCTGTGCGACATGCCTCACCTGGACGATGATCGGCGCTTCAGCATTAAGCTCGAGGAGACCTTCGAAGTTGAAATGGTACGCAGACAGACAATTGTTTTTTTTCATAATTAAGCATGACTTCAACTATTTCAACGTGTAATTTTCATCTTTTACAATTCGAGTATAGCTTATCCCATGCCATGCAAGACGCTATGTCTTGGAGAGGATGGATTTTGAAGACCATGAAATTTCTGAAACAAAGAAAATTCACCTAAGGACTCATCACGATGTGGACTTTGAAGTAAATCTGTATAATTCTGAGAGCGTAACCCATTTTGGTTGCAAAAATTGGGAAGCATTTTGCAAGATGTATGGTTTTGATGAGGGTATGCTTATCACCATGGATCTTGGTAATCCTGACATCGACCAAGACAATATGGACATTTGGGTCCTTGTTGATACGCCTCCAGTTCTACCGCTATGTGAGTTTCTCAAACATAGTTATTAGCTAATTTATATTGTTTATTTCAAAATAGTTGACAGCTTATTTCCATTGACAGCTTATTTTTATTGTTCAAAGAATGTGCGGGAGATGGTAGACAAAACCCACTACACCGATGGCTCCGAATTAACAACTTACAAGGAGAAAAATCATCTGGTCGGATTTTGTACTGACATTGAGAATTACAATATCTACAATCAAACTCCTCAACATTATGGTCAATACGTGCCACTAGTGCATGTGTTCAACTACGGTAACTACCATGGAGATACCCTGGTAAGATTTTTTACTATTACGACATCCGTGCATCTTTTGCATACTTCTAAAACTAGTACATCATTGCTAACTATGAAGTTATTACTATGTTTTTCAACAGATAATCCCAGAGAATTGTGTGCCTCATTTGATGTATCAGAAAGGTAGTCTTAATGTTTTGAACATACAGCCAGGTCATCCTACGAATCTCAACTGTCCATACGAGATTTCTAAAAGAAGTGGAGACATGAAAATCAAAGGATGGAAAAAATGTATGGACAGTCGTAAGGAGGTTCTTGGAAGCAAAAGGAAGCGAAGCGCAAGAATTGGAGACAGGATGTTCTCCATTCTCCATAATGGAGAGTCAGGGTCTATATTGTTTTATGCTATTTTACTAAATAGGGTATTTAGGTCCTGCCTAATACTGATGATCATGTGCTAAGAACAATTAAGTAGGGTTGGTTCGATGACTATCAAGATGATGATCGTATGACTTGTTATTAATAACGAGTAGAAGTTGTATGATGATGATTAGTAGGACTTGTTAGGATTAGTATTACTTCCGACAAACTCGCTACTCGCGGTCTCGAGACTTGTAATGTTCTATCTTTGTTCGGTCTTTTGAATTCAGAGACTAATATGATGAATTGTATTCGGAGACTAATCTTCTATTGTATTCGATGAATCTAATGTTGCTGTGTGGTGCTGTCTATATTCTGTCCAATAATATATTTTGTAACCTGTGCAAAAATCAGAAAAGTAAAAACAAAACAAAATTTAATATTCATACTAATGGCGCATCATCCCACAGTGCGCCATTAGTATGCCAAAGCACATGGGTAAATATGGCCCCCTGGGAGGCATACTAATGGCGCATGTTGGTCTATACTAATGGCGCACGGCGTGGTGCGCCATTAGTATACCAGATACTAATGGCGCACCAGTGGTGCGCCATTAGTATATAATACTAGTGGCGTTGTACTAGTGGCGCACCAGTAGTGCGCCATTAGTAGGCAAAACTAGTTCGCCACTAGTAGGCCTTTTCCTAGTAGTGTTACTTAAACATGGTGCTCAATGCTATATATTATTTCCCAATGATGTATGGCAATCCTATGATGTTTGAGTAGATCTGTTTTGTCCTATGGGTTAATTGATGATCATGACTGGTTTGAGTTGCATGTTCTATTATTGGTGCTGTCCTATGGTGCTCTCCGTGTCGCGCAAGCATGAGGGATCCCTGCTGTAGGGTTTGCAATATGTTCATGATTTGCTTATGGTCGGTGGCGTGAGTGACAGAAGCACATACCCGAGTAAGTAGGTTGTTTGCATATGGGAATAAAGAGGACTTGATACTTTAATGCTATGGTTGGGTTTTACCTTAATGATCTTTAGTAGTTGCGGATGCTTGCTAGAGTTCCAATCATAAGTGCATATGATCCAAGAACAGAAAGTATGTTAGCTTACGCCTCTCCCTCAAATAAAATTGCAATAGTGATTACCGGTCTAGTTATCGATTGCCTAGGGACAAATAACTTTCTCATGACAAAAAGCTCTCTACTAAAACTAACATAGTTGTGTCTTCATCTAAACAACCCCTACTTTTTATTTACACGCTCTTTATTATCTTGCAAACCTATCCAATAACACCTACAAAGTACTTCTAGTTTCATACTTGTTCTAGGTAAAGCGAACGTTAAGCGTGCGTAGAGTTGTATCGGTGGTCGATAGAACTTGAGGGAATATTTGTTCTACCTTTAGCTCATCGTTGGGTTTGACACTCTTACTTATCGAAAGAGACTACTGAAAGTGCTAGTTATCGACTAGAGGGGGTGAATAGGCGATTTTTATGAAAGTCTTCAAAACATGGGAGTTTTGAAGACAAATGATAGAAATGAACCTATAAACATGCAGCGGAAGGTAGACTACACTAGACAAGCCATAATCAAGTATTCAATGAAGTGAAAGCACGAAGACTAATAGCAACTAGGAAGTACGGATCAGGATGGAAAATAGTATGAAACCAATCAGAACAAACAGTCACACAGTGAAGACAAATAGATAATGCAAACAGACAATGACTTCACAAGGACCAACTGTAAATAAAGAGATGAGAAGGATAGAACCAATTGCTTGTTGAAGACAATGATTTGTTGGACCAGTTCCAGTTGCTGTGACAACTGTACATCTAGTTAGGGAGGCTGAGATTTAACTCAGAAAACCGTGTCTTCACCTTATCCCCCTTGAGCTAAGAACACCCAGTCCTCACCCAATCACTCATGTAAGTCTTCAAGGTAGACTTCCAAACCTTCACAGATTTCGTTCACCGGCGATCCACAATGACTCTTGGATGCTCAGAACGCGATGCCTAACCGGCTGGAGGATTCACACTCCTCAAGTGTAACAAGTCTTCAGATCACACAGACAGGAAGACTTCAGTGATGCCTAACACTCTTTGGCTCTGGGTGTTTAGGGCTTTGTCCTCACAAGGATTTCTCTCTCTCAAAGGCTTCGACAAAAGCGTGTACTAACTCTGAGCAGCCGACCAATTTATGGTGTAGGGGGTGGGCTATTTATAGCCACTGGGCAACCCGACCTGATTTGTCCGAAATGACCCTGGGTCACTAAGGAACTGACATGTGTTCCAACGGTCAGATTTCAAACTCACGCGACAACTTTACTTGGGCTACAAGTAAAGCTGACTTATCCAGCTCTGGATAAGTTTTGCTCTCATTGTGTTCGCTCGAAGACATAGGATTGTGGTTAAGCATCACTTCAGTCACTCTGACTTTGTTCACTGGGACCCCACTTAACAGTACGGTGGTTCCTATGACTCAACAAAGAAGAAAAGGAAACAATGAAACAACTAAATCTTCGCTCTCCATAGTCTTCACGCGATGTCTTCTCTTGTCATAGTCTTCAATGTGAATATCTTCACATACAACCTTTGTCTTCAATGTCTTCATACATTTTTAGGGGTCATCTCCGGTAGGTAAACCGAATCAATGAGGGATTACTACCTGTGTTGTCCTGCAATTCTCACAAACACATTAGTCCCTCAACCAGGTTTGTCGTCAATACTCCAAAACCAACTAGGGGTGGCACTAGATGCACTTACAATCTCCCCCTTTTTGGTGATTGATGACAAATTGGTTGAAGTTTTCAACGGGGATAAAAGTATGTGAAATTGTAAAGGATTTAGGTATTGTCTTTGTAAGTAGCAGAAAGGATCCCCCTGAAGATGTGCATATAAGTATTTTTCTTTTAAATGCAAATGCACATGGCAGGTTGTACTTGCGGAGCTCCTCTTCTACTTATGAAGACAATTCATCATGCATGAAAGGATATAACGAAGATAATGACATGCATAATAAAAAATGGACGTCTGCAAAGTGACTTTGTGCGGAATTTATTGTCGCACATGCGGAATTTATCATCGCATCACATAGTTGACGAAAAGGTAGCAGACGACCATCAAGTTTAAGTGTTACAACTCAAACGAACCAAATGTATCAAAAGCGAGAGTTGTAAGCACTTGGCAAATGTAGAAGTATAGCAACCACCCATATGGACCCGCTTGAAGACTATCAACTCATATGCTTCTCCCCCTTTTGTCAGTAATGACCAAAAAGGTTTGAAGACATAGAGCTTCTACTCGTTCCCATGAGGAGTAGGCGAAGCAGCAGGGTCGTCGTTGAGGTTCGGTGGTGCAGAAGAACTTGGTGCAGTACGCGCTGAAGTTGGAGGTGGTGAGGTAGCATCATCTTGATCATCTATGACTCTGGCATTCACCTGCAGCTGAGGAGAATAGTCAGAGTCTTCAAGTGAGGGAGTCCGACGCAAGTGAGCATTCCTTGGAGGAGTTGAGTCAAACTTGAATCTCTCTGTGAAGCCATCGTCTTGAAGATCAGCTTCAGCACTGAGCAATGTCAAGCTCTTCCATGACCTCCGACAGGTTTCATGTGTAACAAAGGCATTCTTGGTGGCAAGATTGCGAATGCGATTGACGTCCCACCAAGAGGCTTTGCATCTGACGCTTAAGCCAGTCATGATGCTTATCCTGTTTCTGATGTAGAGCGACGAGAAGCTCTCGGTCATTGAGAACACGAGATCGCTTCCGAGGCCTTTGGGCGATGGTACTTGCAGTGGCTTCAGTTTGGGTGCGAGGGGCACGTGTATCCAGCCAAGGGATAAACACGAGAAACGGCCTGAACTCCTTCAATGGGCTGGGTGAAGCTTTGATGATCGACATTGTGAAGATAAATTGGCTCCTTTGCAGGCTCTGGGTAAATGGCTTCGACAGACAGATCAACCTCTGGCAAGAATATAAGATGATTGCGCCAGACGGCTGATAGTTGATAGCAGAGTGAAGCTTGATGAGGCGCATTACCCATGGAGCATAGAACTTCAGACCAAAGATATCGGAGCCAGATGCAGCCAATTGTCTGATGAAGAAGTCTTGAGCATTGAAGCTGATGCCATTGAAGATATAGAAAACCAATGTCTTCATTGCTCCTTCAAGCTTCGCTGCAGGAGAATGTCCTTTGACCGGCCAGAGAGTTCGCCTAATAATGATAAATAGTGCGGGGCAGATACTCTAGGTCTTCAACAAAGAACTCCTTAGGATAGTCAGCGTCTTGTGGCAGTGGCTTCATCATGCTCAGCATTTGGCTCATGTTTGGCTCTGGCTTCTGGAAGATGCTTTCCAACGCATTCTGGTGTAGCTGACAACCTGGTTCATAATGTTCGCCAGGAGTGGGCAGGGCAGTAAGCTCAATGATGTCTTGGGCTTTAGCTTCATGGTGTACATCCTGTCATCCACTCAAGGGATCCAAGTCTTTGGATCCCTGTTGTAGCCGCGAATGTGAAGGGTAGCATAAAATTGTAGCAGAAGCTCTTCATTCCAATGTTCTTTGGCAGTCACAAACTGTAGAAGGTCAGCATCTCTGAAGCAGTCAAGGGCTTCTTCTAGGCAAGGCAGGCCAGCCATGGCTTCGCTGTTTAGACGCATATGAGGGAAAATGCGCCCCTAATTGTATAAGATGCAGGAATAGTAACTGCGCTGCTGATAAGTCCAGAATTGATCTGATGAGATTCTTGGCCTTGTGTAGGGGTTCTTGGCACTGTCAAAGAATGTGTTGTGTGCCTTGAAGCCATTCAGATTAAATGATCCTGGTGAAGTTGCAGTACTTGGAAACCTTTGCAGCCTTGGCTTTGGCTTCTGGACCTGAGGCCTGTGCTCCACATGATAGTCAAATTGCGGACCGACAGTAGGTGGAGGAACCAGAATGGGCCAGCGGACGGTGGTAAGTTGGCCTTGATAGAATGCTTGCTCAAGGGTGTGTGGCCGTGGAGGGTGGTACAGGAGCAGTGGCATTGACTTCTGGCTGCAGATTTGCGTCAGGAGCCGCATTGGCTTCAGGTGCAATCACTTCTGGCAACACATTAACTTCAGGCGCCACAGCAGCTTCAGCCATGACAACGTCATTGGCTTCAGTGGGTGTTGGTGGTCGCCTCAAGTTTATCACCTCCACTCGAGTAGCTGGAGGGTCGGACATGTTCTCCTCGAGAACAACTTCAAGGTTGGTTGGGGGTGTAGCAACACGTTCTTCTTCATGTCTTGGCTCTTCTTGTTCATCGGCTGATGCAGCCGGAATATCTTCAGCCACTTTGGCTTCAGACTCGGGGATGTTCGCAGTAGGAGAGGCTTTAGGAAAGATTTGGCGTGAAACGGATTGGCGCTCTTCTCCTTCTGGATACTTGACAGTGACCTGTGGCCGTGGCCTTTGTGAAGCCTGTGGAACACTGGCGACGCTTGTGAAGATGGAGTTGGTTGGGCCACAAAGTCATTGTCTTCAAGCACCGAAGTGGTGACTTGAGGTGGGGGAGTACTTGGTGATTCTTCTCGACGGGGGGAGTCTTGTGGGTGAACAGCCCATGAGTCATCCTGAGCAATTGGCGTCAATGGACGACCAATGCTGATGAGTTCGATGTTTGTGAGAACAGGCGATGATACCACATTGTGTTTGATCTGAGGAAGGGCTTCATCATCTTCCACATTGTCTTGAAGACCAATGTCTTCAGCTGCGATGGGGTCAACAGCTGGAATGTATTCAACTTCTGGAGCCTCTGTGGAAGCAGGATCATGAACTATCTACTGGCGCTCACGGTGTTTAGACGCAGGACGAGCAACTGAGATTGTCTCAACGACAAGGGGCTCTGTGGGAGCAGCCCGATCTTTCTTCTTGGTTTTTCTCTTCTTGGTCGGTGGAGCATTGTTAGTGGTGGCCTTGGTCTTGCGCTTTCAGGCTTCGGCTTCAGCTTTCCTTGTTTGCTTGAGCTCCGAAGCCACTCTGGGGACTTTAGGCTTCGAGCCTGTCATACTGGCCGGGAAGACAATGCGAGGTTCTTCCTGCCTTGATGCTTCTGGTTGGGCCACAGCAGGCTTCTTCTTCTTCTTGGAAGCCATTCTGGGGTCGATGCCTGGTCGCCCCAGAGCCTTGCCTTTTTCAGCTTCATTGTAGCCTTGAACACATTTGGCAGCCAGGTGTTTCATGCGCTCTCGAGAACCTTTAGCTTCTTCACATTTCTTGTGGAAAGCCTCCTTGAGCTCATGCAACATGACCTTGAAGATTTGGACGTCTTCCACGTTGAGCTTGGCCATGTGCTTCTTGAACTGAGGCTTTTCATAATCAATCTTGTGCTTCAGCTCAACAATTCTCTGTGCAAGAGCCAGCTCAGGAGCAATGGCTCCATGGAAGGAGACGCTAAGGCCAATTGGGAGTTGAAGATCATCAAAACTAAGGTCTAGGCTGTCAAACCACTCATCAATGGACTTGTACAGGATCTCCACATCAAAGAGGGGAAGATCATTGAAGATTTCCGCCTCTTGCTTTCTCTTTATAAGCAGCTCAAGAGCATCATCCCCAAGATCGTCGACGCTAGACAGATCAATGGCTTCGTTCTCATTCCTCAGAACGGCAGCAGGGGTCAATTCTTGACTAGTAGGTTGCATGGGCTTCTTCATCTTGTCAGACTTGGAGATGCGAGAGAGATCTTCAGATTGCACACTGGCTTCAAGAGGTGCAGTGGCCAGAGGCTTCGCCCGCGAGACCTTTGGTGCAGAGGAGGGTTTTGAAGCCTTTGGTTTCTTTTGCTTCACGGGCTTCGGTGGTGCTGGTGCTTCGTCAAAATTAGCATCATCTCCAGAGTGATCCACGCTGCCACCTTGAACCTAAATGTGAGTGATGAGACCTTCAAGGTTGTAGAAGGGCCCAACAATATTGGGTTCAGCATCGCGTGTGCCGTCGGCACGAGGAGCAGAGGGACCGGGGTTGAAGTCTAATCCAAGTGACTTCTTGTTCTCTTTGGCAGAAGTTTTGGCAAACTGGAAGTTGCGCTTAAAGAGATTGTCTTCACGACACCATAACAGAGAGGATGGGTCGGCATTAGCAGGCTGAGAACCATGGATCATGCAGGGGTAGAAGCCTTGAGCAATAGCTTCGGACTTTCGACTTGGGCTGAAGACCTTTGTATATAATATCTCCCCAAGGGCCCTTGATGGCATTCTTTTCAGCATATTCGTCAGTGACAAATCTGTACTTGAACCATTCCTCTGCCCAATGTCTTCGAATCCATTGGATTCGGTTCTTGCGTTCTCCATAGGTCTATTTTGGATCTGACTTGTATAACTCATAGAGATCCGGTGGCAGGTCCTTACAGTGTTTTCACGGTGCTGTCTGCCGCCCTTCCTGACTGATTTTTCTGTCGCCATGAAGTTGAGACTGAATGGCTTCAGAACATGCAAAGGCTTGTTGGTAGACTGAATTAGCTTCGGGAGAATTGATGTGATGCTGTAAGAACTCTGCAAATGAATGCAGACTATGAGAACCAAGGGATTCTCCCACGGACATGTACCTGTGACAGCATTAGAGATGCGAGGGAAGGGGAAGAGGTCATATGCATTCTCAGAAGATTTTGAAGATAAATCAGTTTAGATACATTGACCTCATAGTGCGAAGACATTCACTCATATGTAGAGAGTTGGTTCCAGATTTCTACGAATCCACGAATAAGTACAAGTGAGGAATCTAACTACTTTGTGAAGCATAAGTGAACATACTAGGCATGTTATGAGATGC
>NC_053022.1:404912273-404935648 GCF_003073215.2 Triticum urartu | reverse complement strand
ACATTTTCTTATTATTCTTCAAAACATCCCTAAGCAGAGTAGACAATGTTCTATTGACTACTTCAGTTTGTCCATTAGTTTGGGGTGACAAGTAGTACTAAAAAGCAGTTTAGTCCCCAACTTAGCCCATAAACATCTCCAAAAGTGGCTAAGAAATTTAGTATCACAATCTGAAAGAATAGTATTTGGCACACCATGCAAGCGAATAATTTCACGAAAGAACAAATCAGCAACATTAACAGCATCATCGATTTTATGACATGGTATAAAGTGTGCCATTTTTGAGAATCTATCCACGACAACAAATATGCTATCCCTCCCCTTCTTTGTTCGAGGTAAACCTAAAACAAAGTCCATAGATATATCCTCCCAAGGAACACTAGGTATAGGCAAAGGCATATATAAAGCATGAGGATTGAGTCGTGACTTAGCTTTTTGACATGTAGTGCAGCGAGCAACAAAACGCTCAACATCCCGTCTCATCTTTGGCCAAAAGAAATGTGTAGCAAGTATATCCTCCGTCTTCTTCATGCCAAAGTGTCCCATTAGTCCTCCTCCATGCGCCTCCTACAACAACAAAAGACGAACGGAGCTAGCTGGAATGCATAGCTTGTTAGAACGAAACACAAATCCATCATTAACGACGAACTTGTTCCATGTTCTACCTTCTTTACAATTCTGCAATATATCTTTAAATTCAGCATCATGCACATATTGATCTTTGATGGTCTCCAAACCAAATATTTTAAAGTCAAGTTGTGAAAGCATAGTATAACGACGAGACAATGCATTAGCAATAACATTTTCTTTACCCTTCTTGTGTTTAATGACATAAGGGAAAGTCTCAATGAATTCAACCCATTTAGCATGTCTACGGTTCAGTTTTGCTTTACTTTTAATGTGTTTCAATGATTCATGATCGGAATGTATAACAAATTCTTTGGGCCACAAATAATGCTGCCATGTTTCTAAAGTCCGAAAAAGAGCATATAATTCTTTATCATAAGTAGAATAGTTCAGACTAGGCCCACTCAATTTTTCAGGAAAGTATGCAACAGGTTTGCCATCTTGTAATAACACACCTCCTAATCCAATTCCACTAGCATCACATTCAAGCCCAAAAGTCTTATTAAAATCAGGAAGTTGGAGTAAAGGTGCATGTGTCAACTTATCTTTCAATACCGTGAAGGCGTCTTCTTGTGCGGTACCCGAAACAAAATGCACATCCTTCTTTGTAAGCTCGTTGAGAGGTGCAGCAATGGTGCTGAAATCTCTCACAAAATGCCTATAGAAACCAGCGAGGCCAAGGAAACTCCTCACTTGTGTGACCGTTTTGGGCTGCGGCCAACTCTCAATAGCTTCAATCTTGGCTTTATCAACTTCAATTCCCTGGGGAGTAACAACATAGCCAAGAAAAGATACTCGGTCGGTGCAAAAGGTGCACTTCCCAAGGTTACCAAACAAACATGCATCACATAGAGCGATAAAAACATCACGTAAATGTTCCAAATGTGCTTCTAAAGATTTGCTATAAATCAGTATATCATCAAAATAGACTACCACAAATCGTCCAATGAAAGCACGTAAAACTTTGTTCATTAATCTCATAAAAGTACTAGGCGCATTAGTTAACCCAAAAGGCATGACTAACCACTCATATAAACCAAACTTAGTTTTAAATGATGTTTTCCATTCATCTCCCAATTTCATACGAATTTGATGGTATCCACTACGCAAATCAACTTTGGAGAATATTGTAGAGCCACTCAATTCATCAAGCATATCATCAAGCCAAGGAATAGGATGACGATAACGAATAGTAATATTATTAATGCCTCTACAATCAACACACATACGCGACGTACCATCCTTTTTAGGCACTAGTATAATAGGAACATCACAAGGACTAAGAGATTCGCGTATATAACCTTTGTCGAGCAGCTCCTGTACTTGACGCATAATCTCCTTCGTCTCCTCTGGATTGGTATGGTATGGTGCATGGTTGGGTAGCGAAGCACCAGGAATTAAGTCAATTTGATGCTCAATCCCTCGAATAGGTGGTAATCCCGGTGGCATGTCTTGTGGAAAGACGTCAGCAAACAGTCTGATCTCCGTGCCCCGGTGTCATCCCTGGATCAGTAATGCTGACACCACACAGTACTCGGAGGATTTATAGCAGAGTAGCAATCACACACTTATTACATCGAGTGCCACAAAAGAGAAATTATACAATAAATATGGCTTAAGGCCATCTCATAACGATAACAGCGGAAGGCTTGGAAGATAAGTGAGTCCATCAACTCCAACGGCATCACTGAGTATAGAACCACGACCTAAAACTCCTTAATCGTTGTCTGAAAAGTCTGCAACATTAACGTTGCAGCCCGAAAACGGGTCAGCACATGGAATATGCTGGCAAGATAACACATAGAGAGTAATGGAATGCAACAGCTATACTATATGCATATTTGGCTGGTGGAAAGCTCTATGGTTACAGTTTTTGCGTAAAGCCAATTTTTCCCTACTTCAAAGGAATAAAATTTATTACTATCATGGTGGTTGTGAAACATTGAGAATGGTTGACAGCATTCTCAATCCCAATTAAGTAACATCATTAAAACCCAACAATATTAATTTAGAGTAACATGTTGAGATTCACATGATAATCCAGGTACTAGATACTCAAGATGTCCATAACCGGGGACATGGCTAACCATGATTAGTTTGTTACACTCTGTAGAGGTTTGCGCACTTTTCCCCACAAGACTCGATCGCCTCCATTTGGTTTCTCGCACTGCAGGGTGTTTGAGAAGACGGATGACCGAGACACAGTCTTTCAGAAGCGCTAGCACCTTACGACGGGTAGACCGGTACACGTACTTTCCCCTACATCTGCTAGTCTACCACTGTAAGAGTTCGCACAACTTAGTCAACTATGCCAGAGCCCATAATGGCTTGTGGCTGCACACGGAAGTTTCTAGTATGAATAATCTCATGATCTCTTTGAGCCTGGGTGGCGGTCCAAAAGAAAACAGGCAAGTCATGGTAACCCCAGGTGCCTCAATCCACCCAGATGTGTGTTAGGTTGCCACCTTAGATAAACCCTTAACTATAAATCTCACATCTGTCATGGATTTCACTCACCCAATCCACGTCTACTGGCATAGCATGGCATAATAAGCAAACGCAGAAGTAACTCCCAAAGGTTTGATAATAAACAGGTAATAGGTACTACCTCATCTACTTCCCATCCCACAATTTAATTAGATCCTAATCATGCAATGTGTGAGGATTGATCTAATGCAATAAAACTGGGTTGTAGAAAAGGTATGATCAAAGTGTTACTTGCCTTGTTGATGATCCGCGTAACCTAGAGATTCGAAGTAACAGGCGGCGCACTCCGGGTATTCTATCACAGATAAACAACAAGCATACAATAAGTACTCATCTCATGCACAGGTAAAACTCAAATAGAAGATCTAACAAGAAAGTTCAACTTAAGAACCCTGGTTTGCAAAAGAATCAAATCGAACGAAGCAAAAGAAATCAAATGGCGAAAGAAAACAACTTTGTTCTAGTAATCTGGATCTAGGGCAAATTTTAAAACATGTTTAAGTTGATTATTCGGAAAGAGGGTTTTGAGACGAAACTCCAGGCGCTTGAATCGCCTGATTCCGATAAACGAGCAAAAAGTTATACTAAAACGAAAATCGGATCAGAAATCGCGATCAGAAAATAACCGCGGAAAATCCGATGAAAAAGAAAAACGACGAACAGATTTTTTTTATAAAAAACTTCACGGAAAACGAGGCGGCGGCGAACCTCGAAAGGTGCGTGGCTCCGGCGGCGGCGACGGCGGCTTAGCTAGGGTTAGGGTTAGGCTGGGCTGGCTCTCTCTCTCGCCCGGGCGGGCGCTATATAAAGGCCTGGCCGGCGGTTTCCTGGTCGGGTACGGCCCGGAGTCGGTTACGCGTTTTTTTTAAATCCGCTCGGAAGAAAAATAGAAAGAAATACCAAACGGACTCCAAAAATCATGAAATAAATTTTGCCGGGTTCATAAAATCAAGCCCGGTAAAGTGAACATTTATTTGGGCCCAAACTACAACTTTGAAAAACGCGCATTTTTCCTAAATTCAAATAAAAATACCGAAAAACTCCGAAATAAAACTTATTTGATTTTTTTATTAAATCCTCAATATTTCTATATTTTTGGAAAGTCATTTTATTCCCTCTCTCATATTTTTGTAATAGAAATAATTGATGATAAAATAAATAAAATCAAATGATCCTGTTTACATAATTTGAGAAAACTCAACTACGTAAATAATGAAATCCCCAACTCTCTCCGTGGGTCCTTGAGTTGCTTAGGATTTTCTAGGATCAAAAGCAGAGGCAAAATAAAATATGATATGCATGATGATCTAATGTATAACATTCCAAATTGAAAATTTGGGATGTAACAAACCTACCCCCCTTAAGATGAATCTCGCCCTCGAGATTCGGGTTGGCTAGAAAATAGGTGAGGGTGGTCTTTGAGCAAATCTTCCTCTCGCTCCCAGGTGGCTTCATCCTCCGTGTGGTGGCTCCACTGAACTTTGCAAAACTTGATAACCTTGCTGCGAGTAACTCGACTGGCAAACTCGAGAATCTTGACTGGTTTCTCCTCATAGGTCAAATTGTTATCCAACTGAATTGCTTCCAATGGCACTATGTCTCTCAAAGGTATGTCAGCCATCTCCGCGTGACACTTCTTCAACTGAGATACGTGAAACACATCATGCACTCCTGCCAATCCTTCTGGCAATTCCAACTTGTAGGCCACTTCTCCCATACGCTCGAAAACTTGATATGGTCCTACAAATCGTGGCGCTAACTTCCCCTTAACTCCAAAGCGCTTAATCCCTCGAAGTGGGGATACTCGAAGATAAGATCTGTCTCCAACTTCGTAAACTGTCTCTTTGCATTTAGAATCTGTGTAGCTCTTCTGTCTGGACTGGGCTACCTTGAGCCTATCACGAATCAACTTCACCTTCTGTTCAGACTCCTTAATCAGATCTGGTCCAAACAACTGGCGGTCTCCAACTTCATCCCATGACAACGGTGTCCTGCACCTCCTTCCGTACAAAGCTTCGAAAGGGGCCATCTTCAAACTGGTCTGATAGCTATTATTGTAAGAGAACTCTGCATATGGCAAATTATCGTCCCAACTAGATCCGTAATCTAGCGCACAAGCTCTCAGCATATCCTCCAAAATCTGATTGACTCTCTCAGTCTGTCCATCTATCTGCGGGTGAAAAGCTGTACTAAATTCTAGCCTAGTACCCAAAGTCTCATGCAACTGCTTCCAGAACTTTGAGGTAAACTGGGTTCCTCTATCTGATAAGATGCTCCTCGGAACTCCATGCAAACATACGATCCTGGTCATGTATATCTTTGCCAACTTAGCACTGGTGTAAGTGGTCTTTACTGGGATGAAATGTGCTACCTTCGTCAATCGATCAACTACAACCCAAATCGAGTCATAGCCTGAACGAGTCCTTGGTAATCCCGCGATAAAATCCATGCCTAACTTATCCCACTTCCATTCGGGTATCGGCAATGGTTGCAACAATCCTGCTGGCTTCTGATGTTCTGCCTTTACTCTCTAACATGCGTCACAAACTGCTACATACTCCGCAATATCCTTCTTCATTCCGGTCCACCAGAAAATATCCTTCAAATCCATATACATCTTGGTATTTCCTGGGTGAATAGAATACGGTGAGTCATGTGCCTCTTGCAGAATCAACTTTCTGATCTCCGGGTCATTGGGCACGTAAACACGGTCTTCAAACCATAGGGTGTCGTGCTCATCCTCACGAAATCCTTTAGCTTTTCCTTTGCTCAATTTCTCCTTTATAGCAGGAATCTCTTTGTCAGTTTTCTGAGCTTCTCTGATTCTATCCATCAAAGTTGACTGTGACACCCCAAAAATTTGGCCTTGTTTTAATGAATTAAAAATTTTGCCAGGAATTAAAACTTTGAATATCTGAGCTCCATTTTGATTTTTTTTAAATCATTTACTTCCCTGTTATGATGAGTTTTTCCCAAAGAGAAAACTTTTCAAATATGTTATTGGACTTGTTTAACCTCTCAAGAAAAACTTTTCTTTTATCAGTGTAACTAATTACCTAATTAAATTGCTTGATCTTTATTTTCTTGAAAAATGGTTTTCCAAGGTTATATGGCCATATTTGAACTACAACCATTTGATAAATTCGCTTAAAATTCTCACAAAAATTTGGAGATGTCATGTAATGTTATTCAATAACTTTTGTACAAAAACATCTTTATTTTATGTAATATTTTGAGCTCTACAGCAAATTTTGTTCTCTGGTCCAGTGGGCAATTTTGCACTACAACCCATTTAAATATTTCTTTCTAGCCTCCACCAAAATTATGGGATATTGGTAGTAACACATGATTCAACTTTATGCAAAAACCCTGTGTTGTTATTTGAAAAATTTGAGTGAATCAACCTCTTTTCCATTCTGGTCCAGCCTTGTGATTTCTACTGCAACCCTATTAAATTTTGCTCCAATGACCTTGTGCTTTCTCCTACTTGTGGACAGCCCTACGAAACCTCTAAATCCAGGAGCATGCACCCATTCGATTATTTTTGGTTCATGAAATAATGTCATTTATTTCCTATCCAGAATTGAAGTTTTACAAAACTTGCACTAACAAGTTTCTGCTTTTGGCCAACTAACCTCACCACTCTCTCTTGCATCTAAAGAGACCACCATCTGGAGTTTTTGACCACTCCAAGACTTGCCTAAGTGCCCTTGGCATTTTGCCAAACACCTTATGGGCAGGATCTGTTTTGGCATGGATTTTTGGTTTGCACTGTGAACCTGATCCCCTAACCAAACCAGCTTGTCCACTGATCTCCTTGCAAGCCCAAACCTAGACCTGTTAACCCCCAGCCTCAACCGCGACCTCTAGCATGCTCTGGCATTTCGTCGAGCACACTCAGTGCGTGCACGGGACGCGCCCAGAGCGCGTGTATTGCACGACCCGTGCGCCGAGCCGACACGCTGGCCCCACGGCTTTGGCTCGCTCCGCGACATCACGCCACGCGCTCCCCTTCTCACAGCTACGCGCCAAGCCGCCCCTCGCCGCGCCCGGCAGGCCAAGCGCTAGCCGCCGCCGCCGCCCGACAGCCTCTGCCCATGTCGGCGCTGCCGAACCTTCCTCCGCTCGCCACCTGGCCCCTGGAACAGCGCGTGCTCATCCGCGAGTGTGTCCACTAGCGCTCGTCGCCGCCACGTCACCCTGGCTACAGAGAGGCGGTTCGCCGGAGGGCTTATCCACGGCCACCGCAGAACCGACCTCGACGAGCTATAAGAAGAGGTCCCCGAACCCATTCAAGCACACAGGCAATCATAGAATGCTCCCCTAGTTCTCCCGTGGCAGCCAATCGACCCGGGGAGGCCTCCTTCCTCATCTCCGGCAACTGCAGCCGCCGCCACTGCCCCGGCCAATACGGCACCACCAGGACCTCCCACTCTCCGTTCTCTCCACCAAGAGCTTCCTCATCTTCCCGTGATCTATTCCCACTACTCGATGTTGATCAGGAATCACCATAGCCCCAATCACACTCTGCTCCCGAAGCTCTCCGTCTGCCGCGAAGCTCACCGCCGACGACCCCGTCCACCCCCGAGACCGTAACACCCACCGGCGGGACTGCCTCGACCCCCTGAGCCCGTGGATGGCTTCGGTTTCTAAAACGGAGCCACCAATCGCCGACGGCGATCGCCGGAGTTCCGGCTCCGCTCGGGACAGAGAAAGGAGGGGGAAAGGCGACTGGTCAAACATGACCAGTGGGCCAGGCGGGCCCACTGTCAGTGAGACGCGCGCCGTCCACGCTGGAGTAAGTGGAGGCGTAATCCACGCCAGTACGTTTTCCCCGCTCCGAAAACGTATTCCCCTCTGAAACATTTTCTTTTCTGTTTTATTTCAAATAACAGATTTTGACCAAATCTTTGACTAGCTATAACTTTTTAAATATAACTCCAAATGAATTAATTCTTTTTCCTACATCTCTCAAATATTGTCTAGTTTATTCTAAGATTTATTTGAAAATTTTCCAAACAACTTTTTTGTACTGTTTTTGAAATGTGTGTTAATTCAAATATATTTCAAAATAGGATTTTGGAGAGAGAGAAGAAACTTTCAAAATTTTGGAGAGCACCCCCACCTCTCCACACCATTAATGGCAAGCATTCTGAACCCTGGCATAATGTTTTTGGTGTGTTATTTGACACGTTTATAACACCACCTTATTTCAGAGGTCTTGTTATTTCATGTGACATGATCATTTGCATGGAAGCATATTAGTGATTTCCTTGCTGTTGGAAATGAATATATTTGTGATGGTAATCATCCTCATGTGCCTTGCATGCATGCCGGAAAGGAATCCGGGAAAGCCTCTGCCTTGGGTAGGAGTGAGCTTGTCGCCGGTCCCCGTCGGGACGGTTATGTCCGGTATGGTATGGTAAGGTATTTTGAGTGGTGATTTTGTTGATTGAAATATATTTGATATACATGTCATGCAGGGAACTTATAAACCTCCTGAGTCGACCGCAGACCGAGTCTTGTTTCCAGTAACCCCCATACTTGCTATGTACTACCACTTGTCCCTGCCGCAGATAGGGTATGGTTCAGTAAGTCGTCAACCCCTTTCAAGCACACACCGTACAGAGAGGCCATGGTGGAAGATATCGGTTGTAGCCGGTAGGCATGCCACCTGGTCCGGGGGCATGGGTGTTTCCGGTTGGGACCGAGAGGGGAGGCCACCCCTTAGAGCGCGCGATATAAATTTGATCCCATGCTACGCGAGGTTGTAGCCTCGCCACTTAGAGTTTGCTTGACAGGTGCCGTGGGTGATTCCAGACACCGGTGAGTTGAGCTGGTGTGTGCAAGTTAGGCGTGTTTTCAACTAAAAGACCGTAGACGGAATTAGTCCCGATGGACTAAAGGAATCCGTTACTCGTGGGTAAAGAGTACACCCTCTGCAGAGATTAAACCTATTCGAATAGCCGTGTCCATGGTTAAGGATTACAGTCTGGGATGGGTCAACTGTTGGTCTTAGTGTCGGTCTTCGGAGGAGAAATTGTTAAACCAGAACTTGGACCGTAACTTGTGACTTGTGAAGATTATGATTATTATCTTGTGATGGACTAACCCGTTGCATTATTTATATTATCGAGTATCCCTGGACGGTTCTACCTCCTAGTTATTCATTGTGATTAATTATCTTGTAAGCCCTTTATGTGGTGTCGCTCAGACGCCCGACTGTGGCATTTCTTTTAAAGCCCTTTATGTGGTGTCACTCAGACGCCCGACTGTGGCATTTCTTTTAAGCCCTTTATGTGGTGTCGCTCAGACGCCCGACTGTGGCATTTCTTTTAAGCCCTTTATGTGGTGTCGCTTAGACGCCCGACTGTGGCATTTCTTTTTAAGCCCTTTATGTGGTGTCGCTTAGACGCCCGACTGTGGCATTTCTTTTAAGCCCTTTATGTGGTGTCGCACAGACGCCCGACTGCGGCATTTTATTTCCCACTCCATTATTGCTTATTCATGTTGCATATAAATAACCTGCTTGCATGCATAAAAGATGTTTTATTTATGACTGACGATGTGATCATAATTTTTTTTTCCGTGCATGATTATCAATTATATTATACCTGTGTTCCTAATGTTTGCGAGTACATTCAAAGTACTCACTGGCTTGTCCCTGGCTATTGTCTTGGCCAGATTGCTTGCTTGGAGAGGAGTGTGGCGATGACAGCCTCGAGACTTAAGAAACGGTGATAGCAGCCTCGCAAAGATAGGAGTTAACATGGTCAGCTGTTCCCGTGGGAAATGGAGTCCCATAGACACTGATGCTTCACAAACCGCTTCCGTCATCGACCACTAGAAAACCATTTGATGTACTCATAGGCCACAATGGTCTTGTACTACACATTTTGTACTTTTTCTTGGAATTTCTGTAACAAGTTGGTGCCTCATCAGCTAACAGTAATCCTGGGGCTGGTGAGCACAACGGCCATTTTCTGGAAATTTATGTCCGGAAAACCCGGTCGTGACATTGACTGAATCTCCAATGCTGCTACATAGCCTCTCGGAACTATTTCTAAACATAGTTCATGAAAAATTTCTGCTAACTCCTTGGGTATTTCTCCCGTCATTAACGTATTGACATGGCTCTTGCGGCTTAATGCATTAGCTACTACATTAGGTTTTCCGGGATGGTAATGCAATTTCATATCATAATCCTTGATGAGCTCCAACCATCTCCTTTGTCTGAGGTTCAACTCCTTCTGCGTGAAAATGTACTTCAAACTCTTATAATCCGTGTACACCTCACAATGATTTCCGATGAGGAAATGTCTCCATGTCTTCAATGCATGCACTACGGCTGCTAACTGCAAATCATGCGTAGCATAATTCAATTCGTGAGGCTTCAGTTGTCGTGAAGCATATGAAACAACTCTTCCTTCCTGCATAAGCACTGCTCCAAGTCCTCGACGTGAAGCGTCGCAATACACCTCATAATCCTTGGTCTGATCTGGCAAAATCAACACTGGTGAGGTAACCAAACATTTCTTCAACTCCTGGAAACTAGCCTCACACTCATCATTCCATTTGAACTTAGTATCCTTCTTCAAAAACTCCGTCATAGTCTTCGCAATCCTTGAGAAATTCTCAATAAACCTCCGGTAGTATCCTGCGAGTCCAAGAAAACTCCGGATCTCTCCAACTGTTGTTGGTGCTTCCCACTTGGTCACGGTTTCAACTTTAGAGGGATCTACTGCTATACCTTCTTCAGATATAACATGTCCGAGGAATCCTACTTCCTTCAACCAAAACTCACATTTGCTGAACTTGGCATATAATTGATGTTCTCTGAGCTTTCCAAGTACCAAACGCAAATGCTCCTTATGCTCCTCTTCATTCTTCGAATATACCAGGATATCATCAATGAACACTACGACGAACTTATCCAAAAACTCCATAAACACTTTGTTCATCATGTTCATAAAATAGGCAGGCGCGTTAGTCTGTCCAAATGACATAACAGTATACTCATACAGTCCATATCTTGTGGCGAATGTTGTCTTAGGTATATCCTGTTCTCGAATCTTCAACTGGTGGTATCCTGATCGCAAATCGATCTTGGAAAACACTTTAGCTCCTTGCAATCGATCAAACAGATCATTGATCATTGGTAGCGGGTACTTGTTCTTGATTGTTACTTCGTTCAATCCTCGATAATCAACAACCATTCTTAACGATCCATCATTCTTCTCCACTAGAAGTACTGGTGATCCCCAAGGCGAAGAACTTGGACGAATATATCCCTTATCTAGTAACTCCTTAATCTGCTTCTTAATTTCCACCAAATCTTTTGCTGGCATCCTATATGGTCTCTTCGATATTGGCCCCGTGCCTGGAAAAAGCTCAATCAAAAACTCAATGTCTCTATCCGGCGGCATGCTTGGCAACTCTTCGGGAAATACATCAGGAAAATCCTTTACCACTGGTACTTCCTCCTGCACAACTCCTGATAAGGAATTTACTTGTGTCATGTTTGGCGCATGTCGGGATACATACTTGATCCTTCTTCCTTCTGGCGTTGTGAGCAAAATTGTCTTACTGGCGCAATCGATGTTTCCTCCATACATCGACAGCCAATCCATACCAAGAATCACATCCAGACCTTGGGATTCCAAAATAATTAAATCCGTTGGGAAAACATGCCTTCCTATACTTAATGGCACTTGAAAACATCCTTGACTGGCCATGTACTCTGCTCCTGGTGAGCTTACTAGCATAGGTGTTTTGAGAATCCTAGCGATGCACCAGTATCAAAAAGAACGAGTGCAGTAAATGACTTAACCAAAAACTTACGTATTACTGCATCGGGCTGAGCTTCAACCTCCTCCACATTAACATGGTTCACCTGTCCCCTGTTGAAAGGGTTCGGCTTCTTTCCAGAGCTTCCATTGTCGTTTTGTCCTTCAGGACAGTCATTTGCATAATGTCCTGGCTTTGAACACTTATAGCAAGTGACGTGGCTCAAGTCCTTCTTGGCTGGGGTTGATGGAGTGCTGCGGTTCTGGCCATTGCTTCCTCCATTCCCATTACCATTCTTGGTGCCATTGTGATTGTGCGAGCTACCTACTCCATGGGTATGCTGAAATTGTCCTCCCGGTCTATGGGTAAAACGAGGCTTCTGCTGAGCTCTTGAACTATACTTTCCTTGTCCATACTTCCTCTTGCGGTTCTCAATTTGCTGCTGCTTCCCTTCAATCATAAGAGCACGATCTACCAACTCCTGGTAGTTGTTGAAGGTGGCTACCATCAACTGCATACTCAACTCATCATTCAGTCCTTCTAGGAATTTCTCCTGCTTAGCTGCATCCGTAGCAACGTCATCTGGGGCATAACGTGCTAGCTTACTAAACTCCTCCAAATACTGGCCAACTGTCCTTCCTCCTTGGCGTAAGTTACGAAACTCACGCTTCTTAATGGCCATTGCTCCTGCTGAAACATGGGCAGTACGAAAAGCCTGCTGAAACTGGTCCCATGTGACAGTGTCGACTGGGAAGGTGGCTGTGAAATTCTCCCACCAAGATGTTGCCGGTCCTTCTAACTGATGTGCGGCAAACTTCACCTTCTCCACATCTATGCATCCTGCTGTGGTCAACTCCCTAGCTATCTTGTGGAGCCAATCATTTGCTACAATCGGCTCGGTGCTACTGGAAAACACCGGCGGATTCAGCCTAAGAAAACGGGCTAAGTGGTCAACAGGTGGTGGTGGTGGTGGTGGGTTGTTGTTGTTGTTCCCCTGATTCTGATTTTGAACTAGCAACTACATCAAGGTGTTCTGCTGCTAGATCAACTGAGTGAGCTCCGGCGGAAAGGTAAATCCGGGGTCACGTCTCGGAGGCATCTGAGGGTTTTTAGAAAAGATGAGATATAAGAATAGAGGGGGTCTATAGGGAAAACACTACCCATATGCACACGAGGCAAAAGCACACAATTCACTTCAATCAATCAAACAAGGACATACAATCGATCTAGCTATCGCAAAAGTGCTCGGACTACTATATTTACATGGTGGACTACTACTACTGATGAGGTGGTCTACTAGAAATATTCTACGGTTGTAGACTCCATGATATCTGCTCCTGCTTCATCAACATAGTCACCATCGCTACTATCTTGTTCCGAGTCGGTGTCGTCAATGATGATGTAGTCTTCCGGGCTAATCTCCTTGGGTTCTTCGTCTTCATCTACTGGTGTCGGGCCTCCCATAAATATTCCAATCTTCATAGTTAGGTCGGCATTCTTATCCACCAATACTTCAATTTCTTCTTCATAACCTTCACGTGTAGCCTTGAGTTCTTCCTCCAGTTCCTTGATTCTAGTCTTAGCCTTCTTCAGATCTATCATGTCGGCGCACATCTGATTCTCCTATCATCGAATGTGCTGGTTTAGCTCCTGAATAAAAGCTGCAATTGATCTATCTTTCCTGGTGCTGATCATCTCCCAGTGTTCATCTCGGCGTCCACAAATCTGGTAGATAGTATCCTTAAGATCCTTGCGGTAGATTTCTCCAATGCGTCCCATGGCGATGTGAGCTGCCATGCTCTTTCCTAGACTCCAAGTTGGTGCATCAAAAGAAAATTCTATGGGCTCAGTGACTGGCATGAACGTCCTTCCCGGAACTTGAACTTGAATCATCCAGCCCTCTTCTTCAGGTAATGTGGCGTTGTAGGTTCCCGTGAAGCTTGGTATTCCTATGTTCAGGTATCTAGTGACTTCCTTCAAGTGGCGTCCAAAGGGTGTATCTTCATCCGGTTGGGCGAACTTGTTCCCTGCATCCGCCATCCTAAAGAGTAGAAAAGATGAGAAGTCAGAAGAGAAGAGAGGGAGTAGTGATCTAGGTCTTTAGCTTAGTGGTCGTGTCCTACAGTCAGCGTGTGCTCTGATACCATCTCTGTAGCGACCAGACCTCAAACAGTCTGATCTCTGTGCTCCGGTGTCATCCCTGGATCAGTAATGCTGACACCACACAGTACTCGGAGGATTTATAGCAGAGTAGCAATCACACACTTATTACATCGAGTGCCTCAAAAGAGAACTTATACAATAAATATGGCTTAAGGCCATCTCATAACGATAACACCGGAAGGCTTGGAAGATAAGTGAGTCCATCAACTCCAACGGCATCACTGAGTATAGAACCACGACCTAAAACTCCTTAATCGTCGTCTGAAAAGTCTGCAACATTAACGTTGCAGCCCGAAAACGGGTCAGCACATGGAATATGCTGGCAAGATAACACATAGAGAGTAATGGAATGCAACAGCTATACTATATGCATATTTGGCTGGTGGAAAGCTCTATGGTTACAGTTTTTGCGTAAAGCCAATTTTTCCCTACTTCAAAGGAATAAAATTTATTACTATCATGGTGGTTGTGAAACATTGAGAATGGTTGACAGCATTCTCAATCCCAATTAAGTAACATCATTAAAACCCAACAATATTAATTTAGAGTAACATGTTGGGTAACATGTTCGGATTCACATGATAATCCAGGTACTAGATACTCAAGATGTCCATAACCGGGACACGGCTAACCATGATTAGTTTGTTACACTCTGCAGAGGTTTGCGCACTTTTCCCCACAAGACTCGATCGCCTCCGTTTGATTTCTCGCACTACATGGTGTTTGAGAAGACGGATGACCGAGACCATAGTCTTTCAGAAGCGCTAGCACCTTACGACGGGTAGACCGGTACACCTACTTTCCCTACATCTGCTAGTCTACCACTGTAAGAGTTCGCACAACTTAGTCAACTATGCTAGAGCCCATAATGGCTTGTGGCTGCACAGAAGTTTCTAGTATGAATAATCTCATGATCCCTTTGAGCCTGGGTGGCGTCCAAAAGAAAACAGGCAAGTCCTGATACCCAGGTGCCTCAATCCACCCAGTGTGTGTTTAAGTTGCCACCTTAGATAAACTATTAATTAACAAATCTCACATCTGTCATGGATATCACTCAACCAATCCACATCTACTAGCATAGCATGGCATAATAAGCAAACGTAGAAGTAACTCCCAAAGGTTTGATAATAACAAGTAATAGGTACTACCTCTTCTACTTCCCCTTCCACAATTTAATTAGATCCTAATCATGCAATGTGTGAGGATTGATCTAATGCAATAAAACTAGGTAGTAGAAAAGGTATGATCAAAGTGTTACTTGCCTTGCTGATGATCCGCGAAACCTAACGATTTGAAGTAACAAGCGGCGCACTCCGAGTATTCTATCACAGACAAACAAACAAGCATACAATAAGTACTCATCTAATGCACAGGTAAAACTCAAATAGAAGATCTAACCAGAAAGTTCAACTTAAGACCCTGGTTTGCAAAAAGAATCAAATCGAACGAAGCAAAAGAAATCAAACGGCGAAAGAAAACAACTTCGTTCTAGTAATCTGGATCTTAGGGAAAATTTACATTAGCAAAACATGTTTTTAAGTTGATTATTCGGAAAAGAAGGATTTCGAGACGAAACTCCAGGCGTTTGAATCGCCTGATTCCGATAAACGAGCAAAAAGTTATACTAAAACGAAAATCGGATCAGAAATCGCGATCAGAAAATAACCGCGGAAAATCCGACGAAAAAGAAAAACGACGAACAGAATTTTTTTTATTTAAAAAAACTGCACGGAAAACGAGGCGGCGGCGAACCTCGAAAGGCGCGCGGCTCCGGCGGCGGCGGCGGGCTAGGGTTTTGCAGGGGCTGGGCTGGCTCTCTCTCTCGCCCGGGCGGGCGCTATATAAAGGCCTGGCCGGCGGTTTCCTGGCCGGGTACGGCCTGGAGTCGGTTACGCGTTTTTTTTAAAATCCGCTCGGAAGAAAAATAAAAAGAAATACTAAACGGACTCCAAAAATCATGAAATAAATTTTGCCGGGTTCCTAAATCAAGCCCGATAAAGTGAACATTTATCTGGGCCCAAACTACAACTTTGAAAAACGCGCATTTTTCCTAAATTCAAATAAAAATACCGAAAAACTCCGAAATAAAACTTATTTGATTTTTTTATTAAATCCTCAATATTTCTATATTTTGGGAAAGTCATTTTATTCCCTCTCTCATATTTTTGTAATAGAAATAATTGATGATAAAATAAATAAAATCAAATGATCCTGTTTACATAATTTGAGAAAACTCAAATATGTAAATAACGAAATCCCCAACTCTCTCCGTGGGTCCTTGAGTTGCTTAGGATTTTCTAGGATCAAAACGAAAGGCAAAATAAAATATGATATGCATGATGATCTAATGTATAACATTCCAAATTGAAAATTTGGGATGTTACAAACCTGCACACTCGAAACACGTTGAGAAACTAAACATTCATACCTTTCAGCATCTTCAGGAGCCATGTATTGCATCTCATGATCAGAATCGTCTCCATCGTGTTCGCCACGTGTAATAAGAGCCAAAGTCTCCTCATCATAGTCACTAGCGGACTCATACCCACCATCCTCAGTAACAATCATCACATGCTTAGATGGGCATTCTCTCGCATAATGACCTCCACCCTTGCAACGTCGACAAATAATATCATGTGTTTGCCCTGTTGATGCCATGGATGAAGAAGAGCTCTTTGCAGGCCTAGAAGGTGTGCTCTTGGCAGATAGTGGTGATTGTGCCTGCTTTATTGTATCACGGTTGAAGGTGGCAGCCGACGGAGGCGCCGGTGTAGCAAAACGTGTGGAAGTAGATGATGCACGTGGTGCCCATGATGACGGTTGACCTGCAGAAAAGTTAGTCCGCGCCAATGCTTGTCGATCCTGCACTTCACGTTCAGCTTTACAAGCAAGATGGAATAAACGAGTGATATTAGTATACTCCTTATACTCTAGAATCGTCTGAATCTCTCTATTTAATCCACCCATAAAACGTGCAAGCATAGCTTCATTCTCCTCAACAATACCACAACTAATCATGCCAGTTTGTAATTCCTGATAATATTCTTCTACAGAATTTTTTCCCTGTCTTAAGCGCTGCAATTTTTGAAGTAATTCACGTTGATAATATGGTGGAACCCAACGAGTACGCATCGAAGTTTTCAAAGCAGCCCAAGTAGCTGGAACAGGATATAATCAACAATGTTCAGACCACCAAACACATGCAAAACTAGTGAATGCACAAACAGCAGCAGGAACACGTCTCTCCTCGGGATATTGTAAACATGTAAATCATTGTTTAGTTTCTAACTCCCAAGTAAGATATATTTCAGGAACATATCTACCCTCAAATGGTGGAATATTCAATTTTAGTTTAGGGAGATGGTCATGATCTCGTACCTGAGGGTGAGCCCTACCATTGCCATTATTTGCATGTGGACGACCTGGTGGTTGTTGTGCTGGTGGTGGCACGTAGTTCTGATTTTGATCAACCTCATCCTCGTAATCACCGGCAAAATCATCCTCCTCCGCATCAGCAGCAGGAGCCACAGAAGTATCAACAGCAGCACCAGCAGTTTGGCCCGGCTGAAGAGGGACACGGCTCGCTCGGCGGAGGGCTGTTTCCCGACGTGGAGGTAGTCGGTGTTGTTGCTGTTGTTGCAGAGGTGCGGTAGGAGCAGCCGGTGGTGGTGGTGGAAAACGTGAAAGGAATTCAGCAAACTTGTTATCGAGCTTTGTTTCAAACGTCTTCTCCATGCCATCTATCTTCTCCATGGCCTCTTCAAATCTGTTTACCCAGTCCACTCATCATTTGCTGAAACGTATCATGAAGCTCCTTGTTTGTCAAGTTCTCCCAGTCAGTCTCGTCGGCTTGTGATCCTAGCATGGTTAGCAGCAATAGAAACACACAAGAATATGATCCTACAGACTACTAACAAGTGGTGGTGGTGGCCGGTGTCACAAATCCGTCAAGCAAATCTCAAATTATTACCAGTTCTTACCCAGTAGCAGGCGGTGATCGGCAACCGTTGTAGTCAAAACTCTCAAAAGCTTGGAAAAAGGATTGCCAGGAGAGTCAAACGCAAGACATAGATGTATGTGGAGCTGGGAAGGCTTATAGTATGGTAGAAAAAAGGGTCAGCAATAATCAATTCAGAGATGCAAAGTTGAATAAACGCTCAACGACGGTACTGTGTTGGTCCTAGGCTAGACCGTGCTAGAGACGCGAGCCTAGAACACTAACAAAATCACGGCGCTGCACGTAAATAAGGGAAAAGCACACTCTGGAACTCTCTTTTTTTCGCTCTTTTTTTGCGCTCCTTTTTCTTGCGCTCCTCTTTTTTTTTGCGAAAAATCACTATAATGGCGAGTGTCTCAAAACTCTTCCCTCGTCAAACTGATAGGATGGGCACGAAATTTTTGTTTCAGTTTTTTTCGGAAATCAGGGCAGCGACGACGAAAAAGTGCGACAAAAAATCACTATGATGGCACGTGGCTCAAAAGACTCAGAAAAGCCTAAAAATAGGATAGGGAAAAAAATCTTGCCAGTGAAAATTTTGGCCTAAAAACTGTCTCTAGAACAAACCTAATATGAGAATTTGATAGAGGCAAAAAAAAATTCCTGTGAAATTTTTTTTTTGAGACCTACGCAGGCAAGGAAACACGAATCAGAATTTAGATTGATCTGAAGGCACGTGGCTCAAAAGACTCAGAAAAGCCTAAAAATAGGATAGGGAAAAAAATCTTGCCAGTGAAAATTTTGGCCTAAAAACTGTCTCTAGAACAAACCTAATATGAGAACTTGATAGAGGCAAAAAAAAATTTCCCGTGAATTTTTTTTTCGAGACCTACGCAGGCAAGGAAACACGAATCAGAATTTAGATTGATCTGAAGGACAAACCTAATATGAGAAAAACTCGGATTGGTGGTGGATATATGGTTGTGGTATATGGCAGCGGTGGTGGTATATGGTAGCGGTGGTGGTATATGGACACAGATTGGTGGTGGTATATGGATACGAATTGGTGGTGGTATATGGATATGGATTCAGAGCGGTGGCGGATAAACAAAAGTGGTAGATGGGCGATGATGATGATGCGGCGGCGGCGTGACAACTTATGACCAGAACTCGAAACTCTAAAAGACTAGACTCTAAGACCAGCAACTTGACATGACGATGCAACCGCAAATTCAACAAAGCAAAAACCCTAAAAATATTATGCAAAGACTCAGATTGGTTCGGATATGATGAACTAACCCTAATTTTTTTATGGCTTTTTCGTGGACTGTAGGTATGAAGAACAGACTCGATCTAATCTACGAAAAACTGTAAAATCTCACCGAGCAACCTGGAAATCTAATACCACTTGATAGAGGCAAAGGTGTCCCGATGTTTCCATGAGATGGTAGCTATCATTTTCTGTGGGAGTCGACCTTGACGATCCTACTACGAACGTGCGAGACGTCACGCCTTAGCAATCGCTAAACCAACTTCCGAGGGGTTATTAACCACGCCGGGGCACGATCAACCTGACCACGAGGGTCTGTTTCCTGGGAGCAAACGAAGAACAAGCAAGAAACTAAGATTGCAATCTGGATATTGCGAATATAAGATGAAAGCTTTATTGATCAAGGTGGGGTTCTGTGACGTCTTGGTCTGGTCGTTGGACACAAATGAAGTACGAGAAGTTGCAGCTATGGCGAACTTTTAATCTAAACAAAACCCAAAGTCTAAACGACTCCCTAAGGGTTGTATATATGGAGGAAAAGGGGGGGGGGATTTCGTGGCCCTTGAGGGTGGGGTCCGAAACCAACCCTAACTCTTGTTTCCCCACACATACAGACTCTAAAAATAGCCTATACTTAAGTATTTCGAAATTACATGGGCCTGGCCCATTAATAAGGTGACGCAACACCTAGAATAGCCTATGGACGAATATTATGAAGTGTCATCTTGTATATTTCATCGAAGGCTTCATGCACTCCTTATGGCGGCTTCAAAGTCCTGAAATCATCACTTGTAACTCCGTTCTTGATCCCATTGCGCATGCCATCAACTCCATGCGGGTTCTTGCTCCAATGTTCATCCTTCTCCAAGCTAGGGCCTTCATTTGTAAGAAAAAAAATGTATCCAATTTAGGCAGCATCATAATCTCATGAACATTAGAATCATTACTAACAAACGAAAGTACCTGGTAATTTAATTGGCGTGCGCGAGCTCTAGTAATTGGTCAAGTATATGTAACAGTAGGGGCTGTGGTGTAACAATGGTATTGATGTCCTCATCAGTTTTTCTAAATTTTTTTGCAACTTTAGAGCTTTATTAAAATACTAAAATTAACTCAAAAATCATGAAACTTCTCATGCCCACTGTTCGGAAAATTTTCAACAGCAAAGATTTTAGTTTATGATTATCTGGACATTTAAAATATTTTATAGTATTTAAATGCCCAAATGCAAATAGAGTATGATTTTATCCAGTGACCTTATGTTGTCCTAGAAAATTGTGCACCATTTTTGTTAGAGGTCCTAGACCAAGGCAAAGATGGTGGACATTTTAGAAGGGCATTTCAGGTTCATTGAAACAAATTTTAGTAAACCCTAGTTGGTTTAAGTGGTGCTGGGGGTTTCTGTCATCCCCATTTCAACTTTCTGGGAGATTTAAACATAATGCAACACCAGATGCTAGCACTAGGCAGACCAGAACTAGGGATGCGACACATACGTAACAACGTAGGAAGATCAACCGTCGTGTGTCCGAGAAAGGGAGAGACATAAGTAGTGAGGTAAGTCTATCAGTGCGTGGGGAAAACGAATTATAGTCGACTTGGCTATATGTAGGGAGATCGGTACGTATAAATGCATGCATGTGTTAGAAGCAAATAAAGTCTGGAGAGACAGACAAGGGGAGAGGGGTGTATCTAGGAGGTGGTGTGAGAGGCCTACAATGTCAAGGGGGAGGAGTGTGCGAGTATGAGATCGATGAATAGAGGGGCGGGAGTGTGCACTTGCGTGGAACCGTATTGGACATAGGGGGGCATGGACGGTGAGAAGATAAGATGGGAAGTATGTGTTTGTGGTAGGCACACTTGGCTAGAGAGGTATATCGACCGGTGTGTACCAGAAAGAAGGAGCCGGGGGGCCTACACACACCGCGGGTGAACGACCTAAAGAGAAATAATGAACGTGTGTGATGAAGGGGGCGCTGAGGGAGGGTGAGATGGGGGCGGGCGTGTGCATGCATGATAGAAAGTTAGCGCTAGCTAGCTACAAAGAGAAGAGGATCGTGAAGGTGTAAAAGACGAACAAAGATCATAATTCAATATAAAAGGTGGACACGGACACTTGAATAAGATATCATAATGTAGAACATTGACTATAATTTCGGCTAATGTGCGGCTTTTGCAGCTCAGGGATAAATACTTGTCAAAATGTAGGGGGCGGGGCACTATACTTTGTGTGATAAACACGGTGTATGTATGGAACATAGGGGCAGCGCTAGGGGTATTCTTGGGTCTTCATGTGAATACCCATGATGTTTACAAAACAATGTTGATTTTGGCAAAACAGTGACAACTTTCCAAAAACAACAATGATTTTGGCAAAATGAAAACACTTGAATACCCGGTTGCATATTCCTGGAGCCACCACTGATGGAACATGGTTTGGATTATGAATATGTAGTTAGTACATCAAATGTACTATTATTTGGAATCAACATCAAGTGTATTCAAAAATTGTATTCAAGTTCATATAGTACACATAGTTCATATCTATCTCTATAGTAATTATGTGGTGTGTTGTTAAGGTAATACAAGAATGATGGTTGAAGTTGGCAACAATCATGATTGTAGATTCTTATTGAAATAGAGCAATGAATTCAAATTTAGTTCGAATTGCAGCGGTAGTATAGACATTTGGAATGCGCTAAAATGTTGGTATGAGTAGGTTACATGCATTATACAGCCAATGAAAATATTTAATTGGACATAACATGTTGGTATGAGTAGCTTTCAATAGCATTTGTATAGTAAAACAGGCAAGACTCTCTCTTTGTGTGGTGTGAATAGTTTTATTTTGTTTTTTGTTTTTTTCGTTGAGGGAAGTGTGAATTGATTTGGTACATATATTACACATTATGCTTCCCCTAAAATTCAACCCGCGCCTTGTTATATCCCGAAAATTCAGATACCATGGTCCCCAAACTGGCGCCTCACAACCCGCGCCTTGCTGTCCCGTAATTACAACGCGCGGGAAAACTCCCCCAGCTGCCAAATCCCGACACGCGAAATCCCCCTTCTAACCCTGAGCCAAAAGGGCCGCTAGTAAAAATCGGTGGGGGTACTTTTCTAACACACCATACATTTTGGAAAAGCGCGTCCTAAGCCAAGGTTCCCCCTCCCATCGCCTCCTTTTCACCATTCGAAATCCTAGGCTGCCATAACCTCTCCGCTCCAGCCACGAAACCCCATCCTCCTCCGTCCGCCACCTCAACACTGCCCAACTGGAGCCTCTTCCCCGATGACATCGTCCACTGCAACAGCTCGACGTCCCTCATCCACCTCCCCGAATGAGGATCCGCCATCCATCCCATTCTCCCGCTGGTTCAGCCGCCCCGTCCTCCACCTCCAAGGAGTTGCTCCGCGATCGCCTCGTCTATCGCGGCTGCTCCATCCCCCCAGCGCCGCCTTAACCTGCTCCACCGGAACCGCAGCGTCCTCACCGACTCCTCGGACGAAGCCGAGGCCTACTCGGCGCCACCAAAGAGGTTGTACACTCATCGCATCAGACCTTCTCCTTAACTCGACCTCCCGGCACCGACGGTGCTCCATCCCGCACCCGCATGGAGTGGCTACCTCGTAGCCGGTGCTGTGGGCGACATTTCCACGATGGCTCTCCTCTAGTGCGAGGCCCCTTCGGTGGCAGCGTCAATACCAGCTGGATCCGCTGCTGCTACTCTGGCTCTTGCTCGCTCGCTCACGCTGCTGCTGCTGCTCCGGCTCTCGCTCGCTCGCTTGCCTAGCTACTGCTGCTCCAGCTCTTGCTCGCTCGTGTTGCTGCTGCTCACCCCCTCGCTTGTGTTCCTGCTATGCTCCGATTTAGCTACACTTCAGTCGCCTGAATCGACTTTTGGGTCAGTCGATTTTTACTGGGTGGTGGGTCTTGCCGGAGTTAAGGAAGAACCACCCGCAGCGGGGAGGGGGGCTCGCCGGAGAGGTACCCCACTATCTATCTTAGGGTTCTGGGTGGGTGCTGCTCGCCGGCCGTAGGGGGAGCGGTGGTGGGGCGGTTGCGTGGGGATCGCCGGAGAAAAAGCTTGGCACGCGGGGGGG
>NC_053022.1:404899195-404911273 GCF_003073215.2 Triticum urartu | reverse complement strand
ATCGGCAGAGCGCGCCAAAATACTGGCGGAGAAGAAGGCCGAGGAAGACAAGCGCACCGCGAGGCATCCTGACTAGCAGGCCTATGTCGCATCCGAGATAGTCAGGCAATTGGCTCTTTGGTAGAAGGCTCGTACGAGGGCCATGAGAGTGGCGGAAGAAGCCCGTGCCAAAGCCCTGAGTGCAGTTAGGCCCAAGCGCCTCATCTACGCTTGGCGGTATGTGGACCGTGTGCATGCTTCCAGCGAGGAGTACCTGTTGGCACTGGATCACCACACCGGTGATATCGCGATCGCCTGCCGGCAAGCCAAAAATCAATAGTTGCGAGTTGCGAGGCTGAGAAAGAGGTGTTGTGTCGGCGCGGTGGAAACGGCCGCGCACCAGGGCACTCGTGGCGCACCGCAAGCGCTCCTGCGAATGACGTGGCTTTTATTAGGAATACTTTAGTTTCGTAAGGCGATCCCATTAGTTTTGGGACCCAAATGATAAATGCCGAATGTTCGGGAATTATTATCGTCCTCAATTAAGTATGTAAAAGGAAAAGTTTGGAAACCTTGTGTATCCATACGCATTTTGTAAGTACGTGCATACAACACAAACTTAACTATATATCGCACTACATGTCTCTCTCTATATGCTTGTAGACTGTGCTACTACTATTACTTATGTACGTGAAAATGCATGTTTTAACATTATGATGTGGTTTTTGTAAAAGTAGAAAAACAACACTAGTCAAGCTTGCGAAACAATTCAATGCAAAAGAAATACAAAAATGCTCATTTGATTGTTTACTTTTAGCTTCCTTCTCTATGGTTATTCTTCTATTGTCAGGACCCCGATTCCAAGTCACATCGATCTAGCCGGTAACACCTCATATCACTTTGCGGCCTCATGCACAGTATTCCCATGGGTGTCGCCTTACCATGGCCGGGACCGTTTGCGCCTTTTGGCTCACGTATATGATAGTGTCGCTAGCATCCATATGACAGAGAACCCGGGCCGACATGGCTAGTCGTGAACCCAAAGCGGCACTAACCTGTGGGGACAGGCATACATGAATCACATCAAGCATGTCGGTCAGCAGCGTGTGAATCCGGGCTGTAGCACTGGGCTAACATGACTCCGGGAACCCGGGCTATAGCCGACTAGGCAGGACTCCGGATGTCACCGCGTGACATTTCCCCGAAGGGACAGACACAGGAACGAAGTGAAACACATGCCGGCCAGTCAGGTGTCCTGAGCAGTAGTGCTGGGCTAACAGGACTCCGGTGAACCGGGCTGTAGCGGACTACTATGGCTCATGGAAGCACTATACTACATTTCCCCATAAGAGAGGCTGCCAAGGATAAACAACTAGATTGTCGGATCCCACGCATACCAAGCATTTCAATCATACACAAAATATGCTCGATATGTATAAATACAACATGGCATCACAACATAACTCTATGACTCAAGTATTTATTAGGCTCCGAGGAGCGATATATTACAAACATGGGTCTCCTAACCCAACAATCATAGCATACAAATCAAAGCACATGCAAAAGCTTAACTTGTCTGAGTACAGACAACTACAAATGAAGAAGGCTGAGAAGCCTGACTATCTACCAGATCCTACCGAGGGCACAAAATCGTAGCTGAGGTATCAAGCTAAACGTCGAAGTCCACACGGAACTACTAGCAAGACTGACATCTCTCTGTGAAACATAAAATAGGCAAACATGAGTACAAATGTACCCAGCAAGACGTACATCAGAACTAACTACATATGCATCAGTATCAGCAAAGGGGGTGGTGGAGTTTGACTGCAGCAAGCCAGCTCTGACTCAGTGGCTATCCTAAACTACGACTGCAAGCAACTCTTTTGAGGTCGCGCACACGAGTCCACATATTCACCATTCAATACACCACTATGGATCCGCTCCCGCCTCCCTACGAGAACGCCATCCATAGCACTCACGCTTATCTTGCGAGTCTTAGAGTATCCACTTTCACTTGTCTATGAACTATGCAAGGGGTCCAAGTTTCCATATTCGAGGAATCCGGCTATTCGAATAGATAATGATAACCCTGCAGGGGTGTACTTCTTCACACACGCTCCCACCACTTACCGTCGTTTACACGACATGTACTTAGCAACCTTCAAGCGGAAGCCCAACGAGGGTGTCGGCCACGGCCTACCTAAACACTCAAGTCTCTAGTCCAGGTTTATCGCCTATCCAGGTTCCATCCGCAGGGAGTCCGGCCGAGGTTTCCACATATGGCCCCGAACGATGTGTACAGGGTTCCGAGACACCAAACGGGCGCCCGGCATGCCCGGCCACGGTGTATCTACTGCAACATAGCCCACCCCTGGGGTCAGCGCTATGCACGGCCGCCAACACATATCCTACAAACACCAGAAACTAGTTGCAACTCCTGGACAGAGGACTAGGGTGATTAAGAAGCCGAGAGGGTCAATTAAGGATCCCAATGAGTGGTAGTAGCTGTTCATGGATCACAGACACAGAACTCAGTTCCTAAGAACGGTATCAATGAGACAACCCACCATGTACTTCTACATGGCCTCTCACTGCTACCTTTACCAAATTGTGTTCACACACTTAGCTCACACATAGTAGGACATGTTCATCACCATTCCAATTCATTCCCGATGAATCAGACCCGACACAACTCTATGCAATAGTAGGCATGACAAACAAGCATGAGTGAGTAGGCACATCAGGGCTCAAACAACTCCTACACATTCTAGTGGGTTTCATCTATTTACTGTGGCAATGACAGGTCATGCAGAGGAAAGGGGTTCAACTACCGCAGCATGTAACAGTTGAATCGTTGTTGTCCTAATGCAGTAAAAGAGAGCAGGAGCGAGAGAGTGGGATTGTATCGGAATGAACAAGGGGGTTTTGCTTGCCTGGCACTTCTGAAGATAGTATAGTTCTTCATCGGTGTCATCGAACTCATCGTCGGAACCACGTCTATTGAGAGGGGACAAATACCGACAAACAAAGAGGAACATAATCAATGCAATGCAACAATTATGATGCTTGATAATGTCATGGCAATATGATGTTGATAGAGCTAATGCAACTAGCAATCATATTAAATGAAGTTGGTTTGAACCAAGGGTTCAAATTTAAACTCCGTATGTGCTTATTTAAATGACAATTATGCAAATTGCCCTGTACAGCAACCCTAGGTTGTTCAAACATGCATGCAAATGCCATAAACAGATTCCTCGAATTTTTCTGATAATTTTTCATATATAATTTATTTCATTTGGAGTTATAGATTATTTTCTATGATATTTAGAAGTTTTAGCTATTTTCTGAAATAAATAAATCATTTCTGATTTATTTAAAATCCCAGAAAAGCTTTACTGCGTCAGCATTGCGCAAGGGTGATGTCAGCGGGTCAACTGGTCGGCCAGGTCAAACCTGACCTGCGGGACCCATTGGTCAGTGATTAGCACTAATTACGCCGCCACGTCGGCATGCCGGAGTTTGGCCAGCGGCGACCTCAAGCCGTGGCGGAGTCTGCTCGGGATTGAGCTACAGGTGATGGTTTTGAGCGTGGTTTGCAGCTACGGGACGCTGGCACTCACGCGCATCCAATGGTGCCATTAGCTAGTCGTGGGGTGGCCGGATACATTGACGGCGTCGAGTTCCACGGCGGCCGGAGTTCAGACCTTGACCGAAACGACGCTACGGGGCGTCTCCGGGCGAGCTGGTGGTATCTGCGGGTTCCTAGGGGCACAGTGAGAATGAAAATGTGCTCAGACGCGACGTGTGTGGGCTCTAGCCACGGCGGTGACATGGCCGGTGGGTGGGAGCTCACGGCTCCGGTAGTTAGTGCGGCAGAGGAAGAAAACCGGCGGCGGGGCTAAGGGAAATAATCAGGGGCTCACAGCGGTCACGGAGAGCTTCTCGGTGTGGCCGAGGATGATCTGCAGGTGGCGAATCAACCGGTGGCGTCCGGTGGCCATGGCGAGGGAAACGGCGACGATGGCGATGGTGTGCTGCTCCCAAGCTTGCGTGCGTCATTGAGGGGAAGCTCCACGCCATGGTGATGCTCCGGAACCAGGCGGTGGGGTGGTTTGAGGGCTCTGACAACGGTGATTCTCGGCGGCGCACTCCAGCGTTCTCAGGTCCGAGGGGGGAGCGAGGCAGAGAGCGGGGTGGGGGCAAGTGAGAGGTCGGGCGGATTCGTACGGCAACGGGGTGGTCATCCGCGGCGTCGACGTGTGTCGGGGCAAGCAGGAGGTGGAGGCTGGTGCGCGTGCTGGCGCCACGCACTCGCCTGTCCTCCTGGCAGGAGGTGGAAGATGGGTGTGCCCCTGGTGGGCTGGGCCGCCAGGTGGCCTGGCCAGGTGGGCTGCTGCTACAGGTATGCCAGTAAGTCTCTCTCTCTCTCTCTCTTTATTTGTTTCTGTTTTCTAATTTTCTGCAACTGTTGGGCTTTATTGAAAATACTAAAATGTTTCTAGAAATCCTGAAAATAATTGTGGGCTCTGTTGGGATTATTCCTAACAGCCCTCACTTAAATCCAGAATTATTTGGGAATTTAATTTATTTAATAGCATTTATATGCCCAAATGCAAATACTATATGATTTAATTCAGAGTCCAAATATGTCCTGCAAAAATGTAAACCATTTTTGGTAGATGCTTCCACCTCAAACCGGAATGTTGAACATTTTCAAAGGCATATTGAGTTCAAAGAAAAAGATTTTATTTTGACCCTAGTTGAATTCACTTGGTGCTATGGTTTAAGCATCCCCATTTCAAATTTAAAAAGTAATTTAGACAAAATGCATGGATGCTTGTGCCACTAGTTGCAAACAATTCTAGGGCTGTGACAACTCACCCCCACTAAACAAGAATCTCGTCCCGAGATTCAAGACGTGAGGTAAGAAGACAGAGGGGGCACAAGCTAACACGGTCTTCACAATCCAGGTTGCACTTCATAGGAACGTTGTCACGATCACCATCTTTGTCTCGATGTCTTGCTCTGAGAACTCCATCCTACATGATAACGGGAAGAAAAGAAACTCTCAAAGAATCGATCTGCTCGAAGATCGAGCAACCGACGATCAACCCACAGAACGAGACGTAGCGACATCTGTCGAGATGAGACACGATACACACATCAAGAATGATGGAAATGAGCATATGACAAGGTTTAAATAAGTAGCGTAATTCCCACACCTAGGAGGGTGGTGAACGGTGCCAACATAGCGAGGAGTTGGGTTGCCATGATACCACAACGAGACACCTTAAGGAAGGTGACTCGAAGAACTATTCCCTTAAGTGGCAAAAAAATTACTTTTGATCCATAGATCATTGGAACTCTTCATACCAGCTTAAGGCAATCGCAAACGATCATTCAAGGAGGTTCGCAAGAATGGCATACCCATACTAGAATGGACGATGTGGACTACCTTCTTGAAGACAACTCAATGGATGATTTTGCTTGCGCGTGCTCTCAAGAACTTGAGCATTTCCATATTCATCAAGGTTCTACCAACATACGTGTCGAGGATCCTGGCAACACATCTTACTACCTTGACGAATAGTGATGGACAATGCAGATGCATAGAAAGACACCCCTTTCTCAGATTTCACCTTAGCAAGGCCAAGGGAACGAAATCTGGATGATCGACCGAGAGACATTTAGCACCCCGCTTCTAATGTTCTCCTTGATGTGCTAGCGCAACCCATTTATAGATATGGTTTGATAACTAGGACATCAAGTAAAAGGTCGGACTTAGGAAGCTCAAGAATCCATCAGGAATAACTACGGAGGCAGATCCTGCGAGATCCTTATGGGGAGGTGACCAACTTCTTCAACCAAGATATTACAATAATAGGCCTTCTGGCTAGGTGTGTTGGCCATGAAATCCACGTTACCGGTTATAGAGAGACCAACATTATAGTTCTTGGAGTACGTTCCAACCATCATATCTGCCTAAGATTCAGATCTGGTTGGTGTCAGGATATTCCAGACTCATCAAGTCTAGAAAGAAAAATGAAAGTCTGCAATGCAATTCGACAAGATGATATTGCGAGATTCTCGGGGAATGAGCTACGATAGCAAGCTCCAAAACATGAGCTGGTTCTGCTACAAACCTGTGAACACGCTATCCAAGACAAGCATGACCACGTGGTAGTCTTATAATAAAACACTACCGAGCTCAGGTGGGGAACCATCATCGAGGATATCGAAGTCCTTGTGCACTTATCGATGAACTTCTTATCCTTGAGCAAGTCAATCAGTGGCTTGGTGTGCTAGGAACACATATAGAATGGAGGCGGCCAACCTATCAAACCATAGGGCACTTCGCACGTGCATGACTAACTTGGGATGATTCCAGAGGAAGCAAAAACAATCTTTCTCGTATTCACGGCGGCAACTTGCATAGAATGCGCATGAATTCGAGGAAGTCACTTCTTCCATCCAAGCATAAGCTTCATGAACGGAACACGAAGCATTGCTTACAAAGTTTCCAACACTAATTTACATGTTCAACATGAATCATGGACAAGATGAAATTGTTGTCAATGGGCTCAACAACAAACCATCAAGGCTTCCATATAGATGGAATTCCATAATTAAGTGAACACGGTAATGGCATTGGTCAGACCAAAGGATGTAATGGTGTATGCCCGAGGGATCAACCACGAGTAAGACAACATTATGAACATCGTTGGTTCAAATTTGATTTGAGGATAGCCCACACTCAAATAAAAGTTTGGATAAGACAATAGATCCAATAACTTATCACGAGGACCAATCGATGAAGATTTTTTGATAGAGGCAAAGGTGTCCCGATGTTTCGATGAGATGGTGGCTATCGTTTTCTGTGGGAGTTGACCTTGACGATCCGACTACGAACGTGCGAGACGTCGCGCCTTAGCAATCGCTAAACCAACTTCCGAGGGGTTATTGACCACGCCGGAGCACGATCAACCTGACCACGAGGGTCTGTTTCCTGCGAGCAAACGAAGAACAAGCAAGAAACTGAGATTGCAATCTGGATATTGCGAATATAAGATGAAAGCTTTATTGATCAAGGTGGGGTTCTGTGACGTCTTGGTCTGGTCGTTGGACACAAACGAAGTACGCGAAGTTGCAGCTATGGCGAACTTTTAATCTAAACAAAACCCAAAGTCTAAACGATGCCCTAAGGGCTGTATATATGGAGGAGAGAGGGGGAATTTCGTGGCCCTTGGTGGAGGGGTCCGAAACCAACCCTAACTCTTGTTTCCCCACACATACGGACTCTAAAAACAGCCTATACTTAAGTATTTCGACAATACATGGGCCTGGCCCAATAATAAGGTGACGCAGCACCTAGAATAGCCTCTGGACGAAATTTATGAAGTGGCATTTTGTATATTTCGTCCAAGGCTTCATGCACTCCTTATGGTGGCTTTAAAGTCCTGAAATCATCACTTGTAACTCCGTTCTTGATCCCCTTGCACATGCCATCACCTCCATGCTTGGTCTTGCTCCAGTGTTCATCCCTCTTATCCATGCCAGGCCCTTGATTTTAAGCAAAACAAATGTATCCAATTTAGGCAGCATCATATTCTCATGAACATTAGAATCATTACCAAGAAAAGAAAGTACCTGATAATTTAATTGGCGTGCGCGAGCTCTAGTAATTGGTCCAGTATGTATAGCAGCAGGGGCTGTGGGTGTAACAATGGTATTGATGTCCTCATCATCCTCCCCTTCTTGAAATGAAGTCGTCCATGATGGAAGCTCATCTTCCTCACCCAAATAAGGCTTCAAATCTGCAATGTTAAAAGTGGGACTAACCCCAAAATCTGCCGGTAGCTCAAGTTTATATGCATTATCATTTATTTTCTCTAACACCTTAAAAGGACCATCATCACATGGCGTTAGCTTTGATTTGCGCACATTAGGAAATCTATCCTTACAGAAATGTAACCAAACAAGATCTCTAGGTGCAAACACAACATGTTTTCTACCATTATCTCTAGCAAGTTTATATTTAGCATTCATACGCTCAATGTTTTCCTTAGTTAACTCATGCATTTTTAAAATCAATTCAGCACGTTCTTTAGCATCAAAATTAACCTTCTCCGAAGATGGAAGAGGCAACAAATCAATAGGTGCACGAGGTAGGAAACCATACACAATTTCAAAAGGGCACATCTTAGTAGTAGAATGCAATGAACGATTATAAGCAAATTCAATATGAGGCAAGCATTCTTCCCACATTTTCTTATTATTCTTCAAAATAGCCCTAAGCATAGTAGACAATGTTCTATTGACTACTTCAGTTTGTCCATCAGTTTGGGGATGACAAGTAGTACTAAAAAGCAGTTTAGTCCCCAACTTAGCCCATAAACATCTCCAAAAGTGGCTAAGAAATTTTGTATCATGATCTGAAACAATAGTATTTGGCACACCATGCAAGCGAATAATTTCACGAAAGAACAAATCAGCAACATTAACAGCAACATCGCTTTTTTGACATGGTATAAAGTGTGCCATTTTTGAAAATCTATCCACGACAACAAATATGCTATCCCTCCCCTTCTTTGTTCGAGGTAAACCTAAAACAAAGTCCATAGATATATCCTACCAAGGAACACTAGGTACAGGCAAAGGCATATATAAACCATGAGGATTGAGTCGTGACTTAGCTTTTTGACATGTAGTGCAGCGAGCAACAAAATGCTCAACATCCCATCTCATCTTTGGCCAAAAGAAATGTGTAGCAAGTACGTCCCCCGTCTTCTTAACGCCAAAGTGTCCCATTAATCCTCCTCCATGCGCCTCCTGCAACAACAAAAGTCGAATGGATCTAGCTGGAATGCATAGCTTGTTAGCACGAAACACAAATCCATCATTAACAACGAACTTGTTCCAAGTTCTCCCTTCCTTACAATTCTGCAATACATCTTTAAATTCAGCATCATGCACATATTGATCTTTGATGGTCTCCAAACCAAATATTTTAAAGTCAAGTTGTGAAAGCATAGTATAACAATGAGACAATGCATCAGCAATAACATTTTCTTTACCCTTCTTGTGTTTAATGACATAAGGGAAAGTCTCAATGAATTCAACCCATTTAGCATGTCTATGGTTCAGTTTTGCTTGACTTTTAATGTGTTTCAAAGATTCATGATCAGAATGTATAACAAATTCCTTGGGCCATAAATAATGTTTCCATGTTTCTAAGGTCCGAACAAGAGCATATAATTCTTTACCATAAGTAGAATAGTACAGACTAGGCCCGCTCAATTTTTCAGAAAAGTATGCAACAGGTTTGCCATCTTATAATAACACACCTCCCAATCCAATTCCACTAGCATCACATTCAAGCTCAAATGTCTTATTAAAATCAGGAAGTTGGAGTAAAGGAGCATGTGTCAAGTTATCTTTCAATACCGTGAAGGCTTCTTCCTGTGCGGTATCCCAAACAAAAGGCACATCCTTCTTTGTAAGCTCGTTGAGAGGTGCAGCAATGGTGCTAAAATCTCTCACAAAACGCCTATAGGAACCAGCGAGTCTAAGGAAACTCCTCACTTGTGTGACCATTTTGGGCTGCGGCTAACTCTCAGTAGCTTCAATCTTGGCTTTATCACCTTCAATTCCCTGTGGAGTAACTACATAGCCAAGAAAAGATACCCGGTCGGTGCAAAAGGTGCCCTTTCCATGGTTACCAAAAAAACGTGCATCACGTAGAGCAATAAAAATAGCACGTAAATGTTCCAAATGTTCCTCCAAAGATTTACTATAAATAGGTATATCATCAAAATAGACTACCACAAGTCGTCCAGTGAAAACACGTAAAACTTCGTTCATTAACCTCATGAAAGTACTAGGTGCATTAGTTAACCCACAAGGCATGACTAACCACTCATATAAATCAAACTTAGTTTTAAATGTTGTTTCCTATTCATCTCCCAATTTCGTATGAATTTGATGGTATCCACTATGCAAATCAACTTTGGAGAAAATTGTAGAGCCACTCAATTCATCAAGCATATCATGTAGCCTAGGAATAGGATGACGATAATGAATAGTAATATTATTAATGCCTCTACAATCAACACACATACGCGATGTACCATGCTTTTTAGGCACTAGTATAATAGGAACAACACAAGGACTAAGAGATTCGCGTATGTAACCTTTGTCGAGCAGCTCCTGTACTTGATGCATAATCTCCTTCGTCTCCTCTGGATTGGTACGGTATGGTGCACGGTTGGGTAGCTATGCACCGGGAATTAAGTCAATTTGATGCTCAATCCCTCGAATAGGTGGTAATCCCGGTGGCATGTCTTGTGGGAGAGGTCAGCGAACTCCTACAAAATGTTAGTGATAGCAGGGGGTAAAGAGGAAGGCACGTCCTCGAATGAAAATAATTCCTCTTTGCACACAAAAGCATAGCAAACAGATTTGCTAAAATCTAGCTCATCAATATCAGATTTTGTGGCAAGTAAACATGCACTTTTCAATTTAATTTCAGAAGCAACACTAGATGGTTTATTATTAGGTTTCATTTGTTGCTCAAATTCTTTTGCCACAATCTGATTTTCACTCTTATTTTTCTCCTGTTTTGCTTTATTAGCTCTATTAATATCATCTTTCAAAATGAATTCAGAAGTCATAGGAAGAAAAGTAATATGGCTATCCTTATGAACAAGAGTATACTGATTATTTCTACCATGGTGTACAGATTTTTTATCAAATTGCCATGGTCTACCAAGTAATAAGGAACATGCTTGCATGGGTACCACATCACAATCAACATAATCATCATATGTAGAGATACTAAAATGCACACGAACAGTACGTGTTACCTTAACCTTGCCGCTGTTGTTGAACCATTGGATGTAGTAAGGATGTGGATGTGGTCTTGTGGTGAAAGATAGCTTCTCCACCATATCCATGCTAGCCAAGTTGTTGAAGCTCCCTCCATCTATGATGACGTGAACAGAACATTCCTTCACAACTCCCTTTGTATGGAACAAATTATGCCTCTGATTTTGCTCAGCTTGTGTGACCTGCACACGGAAAACACGTTGTGCAACTAAACATTCATAACTGTCAGCATCTTCAGGAGCCATGTATTGCGTCTCATGATAAGAATCATCTCCACCGTGTTCTTCACATGTAATAAGAGCCAAAGTCTCCTCATCATAGTCACTAGCGGACTCATACCCACCAGCCTCAGTAGCAATCATCACACGCTCAGATTTGCATTCTCTTGCATAATGACCTCTTCCCTTACAACGATGACAAATAATATCACTTGTGTGCCCTGTTGATGCCATGGAAGAAGAAGAGCTCTGTGCAGGCCCGACAGGTGTGTTCTTGGCAGATAGTGGTGGTTGTGCCTGCATTCTTGTATCACGGCTGGAGGTGGCACCTGATTGAGGTGCTGGTGCAGTGGAAGTAGAGGATGCACGTGATGTCCATGATGAAGGTCGACCTGCAGAATAGTTAGTGCATGCCAATGCCTGTCGATCCTGCACTTCACGTTCAGCTTTACAAGCAAGATGGAACAAACGAGTGATATTATTATACTCCCAATACTCTAGAATGGTCTGAATCTCTCTATTTAATCCACCCATAAAACGTGCAAGCATAGCTTCATTCTCCTCAACAATACCACATCTAACCATGCCAGTTTGTAATTCCTGATAATATTCTTCTACATAATTTTTTCCTTGTCTTAAGCGCTGCAATTTTTGAAGTAATTCACGTTGATAATATGGTGGAACCCAACGAGTACGCATAGCAATTTTCAAAGCAGCCCAAGTAGCTGGAATAGGATATAATCTACAATGTTCAGACCACCAAAAACATGCAAAACTAGTGAAAGCACAAACAGCAGCAGGAACACGTCTCTCCTCGAGATATTGTAAACATGTAAAACGTTGTTCAGTTTCTAACTCCCAAGTATGATATATATCAGGAACATATCTACCCTCAAATGGTGGAATATTCAATTTCAGTTTAGGAAAAAGGTCATGATCTCGTACATCAGGTGGTGGTGCAGCCCTACCGTTGCGATGATATATCTGAGGACGA
>NC_053022.1:404884107-404898195 GCF_003073215.2 Triticum urartu | reverse complement strand
CTCATCGAATGCGGGGCAGGGCTCAACGTCCTGTCTGTGGAAACATTCAACAATCTCCAAGTGCCCTACAGCCAGCTTCAGCCAACCAAGCCCTTCTCCGGAATCACCGACGGCTCCACAATCCCGATTGGGCAGGCCCGCCTCCCTGTCACCTTCGGGGCAAGTGACAACTACCGCACCGAGCTCATCAACTTCGAAGTCGCTCACATTCGCCTGCCGTACAACGCCATCCTTGGGTACCCGGCGGCTGGCCAAGTTCATGGCCGTAACTCACCACGGCTACAACGTCCTCAAGATGCCAGGAAGTGGCGGAGTCATCACGGTGCCCTGTGAAGAGAAGGACGCGGTGTGTTCCCTGGAACGAGCCTTTCAGGCCGCGTCACTGGAAGACCCGGATCGCGAAGCAGGAGGCTTCCCGAGACCGCCCCCAAGAAGAAGAAGACATCGTCGCCCGGCCCCAGGAGGCAGGCCCCTCAGGGCCCGTGCCTGCCCAGGGGGAAACCTCCTTCCATCGCATAGGAAAGCGCGCCCGGCGCCCTCCTCAGGCAGGGCTCGGGGCTCTCCCCTGGAGGGCCACCGACCTGGCTAGGGTCATGAGGGAGGCGCTTGGGCACCACATGGAGGCATGTTTCGAAGCACGTTTCCCTCAAGAAGGAGTAAGGCAAGGAGAGCCAGACCCTCAGGAGTTCGTCAGCAAGGCCATTCAGGAGCTACAGGAGTCAAGAGTCATGAAGGCGGCCGCCGCCTACCAGCAGTGGCTCCCCATCCAGGCGAGGATGGTGGGCTGCGCGTCTGCATCGACATACCAGGGCTCAATCGAGTCGCCTCTCTGGAGCGCCTCTGGCCCTCGCGAGTGGGGCGCTGCGGAGTCCACCCCACAGCTACGTTCGCATGCCTTACGGCTTGCCGACGCGGCTGCCACGTACCAGCGCCTCATGAGGGGCATCATGGAGGCACCAAGAGGCCAGGCGTTCCGCAGCCCTGGCGGAGATGGAGATGGTCCGCGAGGAGCCACCACGCCTCCGGAGCCTCCCGAGGCCCCTGGGCCTGGGGGCTCGTGAGGATCGGCTTCCGCAGCCCACCGAGTCTGCTACACCAACGCCTTCGTCCTCAACATCATCAGGTGACATCTTTCAAGTTTCATTTCCAGCTGGAGCGCCCCCCAGGGCTGCATTATTCCCAGGCCGCGTGGGTCCGTCCCTGCGGCATGTATCCCTTTTATTTCATGTTGTTAGCTTACCTTGTTGGGGGCGCCCCTGGGCTGCATCATCCCCAAGTCGCTCGGGCCAGACCCAGCGGCATGTATCCCTTTTGCGTTTATTTCCGGTTATGCGTCGAACCCACCATGCTTGATTATTTGATGCCGGTCCACGGCACCTCTTCTTCTCCATGCGACCACTTGCACGTTAAAGGGGGGGTACCTGAGCATCGCGACTCAGGGCTCTTACTGGCTCTCCAGCCCTCACCCTCTGGCCTTGTCCACGGCATCGCGACCTGGCATACCAGCGACGGCTGAGACCAGCTCGAGGGCCGGGACCCGAGGACGTAGAGTGCCGGCATCTAACCAAATTTGCAGGGACACATCACAAGATAAGGCCCAGTGCCAGGCGCAACCCGCCTAGAGGTAGGGCCCCGTGAGTCCCGCGCTGGCTCACGGGTGCCCAGATACACCTCGCCAGGCCCTACCGTGCCAGCCACGTGTCAGGGCGGGGTTGTACACGCCCCGGGGGCTCCTCCCGGAGGGGAGCCCCCTCCCACGTACCAGTGGAAGCACCATGCTCCGCGCTGGCTGACGACACTGCCGAGGAGCGGCTATGCCCGTACACATACGGAAGCGCTATGCTCCGCGCTGGTGATAAACAACTGAGGGTGGCCCCCGGGCCGCATCAACCTCAGGGAGCCCAGAGCTCAGTGTCTAGCCTCATCGTAACGCCTCCCCTCGGGAGTGCCGCGCGAGGGGGCTGGGCACGGGGGCTGCGCCTGGGTCACGCCCAGACGCACGCCGCCCAGCCAGGCCCCCCCGGGCCTGGTTCGTCGCGCGTCTCTCCCCGAGCGGAGCCAAGGTACGAAGGCCGTTTGAGCGTCAAGGGGGACTCCTGAGCATCGCGACTCAGGAGCCTAACTGGTCACGTAGCCCCTCACTCCTTAGTTCCGAAAGGCTAACGGTGGTTGAGGTATGCGCGCGGCGGCTCTGCAGACATAGAACGGTAAGATCCACCACATCATACCCTCCCTACTTGCTGTTCATGCTTCAAGGGGGACTCCTGAGCATCGCGACTCAGGAGCCTAACTGGTCACGTAGCCCCTCACTCCTTAGTTCCGAAAGGCTAACGGCGGTTGAGGTATGCGCGCGGGTCCGGCTCTGCCACAGTTAGAACGGTAGATCCACCCACCATCTACCTCCCTACTTGCTGTTCGTGCGCCAAGGGGGACTCCTGAGCATCGCGACTCAGGAGCCTAACCTTGTCACGTAGGCCCTCACTCCTTGGTCCCGTCCTGGTTTCCGGTCGGCTAACAGCGCTGAGGTATGCGCGGGGGCCGGGCTCTTGCCGGCGTAGAACATAAGCAAATAGGAAGGAAGCGTAAATCTCAAGGAATTCCAAAGCAAATATTACAGTTACACACTGTTATCTCAATGCCTAACGCAAGTTTAAATGCCTCCCCGAGGCATGGATACATGTGCAGGAATTAAAGGCAGGACAGGAGCCAAAACGGAGTCACTTGTCGGCGATGGAGCAGCGGAGTGGGTTCGCCTTCATGGAGGTGGTCGGCAGCGCCTTGCTTTGCTTGTGCTGAAGGCCCGGAACTTCCCAGCAGAGCCTCCGCACGACCCTTCACGGCCTCGGCCAGCGGCAGCGGCACCGCTCGCCGCTTACTGGCTCCAGCAGGCTGTCGAGGTCGACGCCGGGATCGCGAAGGTAGATGTGGGTGAGGACCCGCGTCAGCGCTGCAGAAGACAGGACACGCGCCTCGGCCTCGGCCGTGGGGCCAAGGCCAAGGGCGACATCTTCAAGAGCGCGAACCAGGAAGGGAAGCAGCTTGGCGGGGCCGTCCTCGGCGCCAGCCAGCGGGCTCTCCAGGCCGCTGTCGTAAAGCGTCCTCAGCGAGGAGCGAGCCTTCGCCTCCATCTCCGTGAAGGCCACGCGGTCCTCGGCAAGAACCAGGCCTTGTCGTCCAGCTCGGCCTTCCTCGCCCCCAACTCCTGCTCCAGCACGCCTAGGCGGTCGCGGCGCTTCCTGAGCTTGACCTCCCTCTCCTTGACGGCCGCCTCGCGAGCCTTCACGCCTTCTTCCTGCTCTTGGCGAAGGCGGACCTCTTTCGCGAGCTGGTCCCGCAGGCCTTGCAGCTCGTCCTCCAGCGCCTTGCAGCGACCACGGACGTCGACCACCTCCCCCAGGGCTGCGTCACGAGCAGCCTTCGCCTCAAGGACGGCCTGCTTCTCCTCATTGCAAGCCGTCGAGGCCTGGACCAGCGCCGCCCGAATCGAAGCGTCGGAGTGAATCCATCCCGAAGCCAGCTCCAAGCGCCCGGCCACCAAGCAAGGGTCCCCGCCAAGAAGATCCTACTGCAGCCGGTCCAGCTCAGCAGCAGCATGATCCAGAAAGGCAGGAGGAGGCGGAGAGACAGCAGTCGGTGGAGTAGAAGGAGAAGGCGGCAGCGTGGCCACAGCATCCTGAGGCGGAGTCTGCTGCGCCCCAACGGCTGTAGTGGCGGCAGCAGGCAAAGGCACCTCGGGAGTCACTTGGGCCATGGGGGCTAAGCTCGCCTCAGCCAGCTCAGCCAGGCCTCGCGAGGATGACCGGGCAGGAGAAGCCCGTGCGCCGCGGTCACCCTCCTTCGCGGGTAGAAGTGCTGCCACGGATGGAACCTCAGGAGCTCCCTTCGGCTTCTTTGCTGCGGGCGCCAGCCTATCCAAGAGATGCGGACGTCAAGCCTCAGAAGCAGAACAAGAAATAAAGACAAGAATCAAGCACTTACGGGTCGTCGCCAGTGAGCTCAAGCGGCCTCCGGCCAAATTTGAAGCCCGAAAGCCGGCTGGAAGGGTCAACCTCGGGAAGCTTGGAAGCGGAAGGTCGTCTGCGGTCCGCCTCGGGGCCGGGGCAGACCCGCGGGAGATCAGCCCGGTCCTGTCCTTCTTCGGGATCGGGGGCAAGCTCCCGCCGTCCTGCTCGTCATCATCCTCGTCGTCATCGCTCGGAGAGAGGCGGAGAACGCGGGACCTGCGCCGGGGGAGGGGAGCCCTCGACTCTCCGTCAGTCGCCTCGGAGTCAGGCCCTTTTTCCCGCTCCCCTCCTTCCTCCTCTTCGCTGGAGTCATCGGAGGGCACATCCACCGGTTCCTCGGGAGTTTCTGTCGGCGTTCTGGGAATGGGAGTCCCCAGACTTGCCTGCCTGCGGCCTGCGGCGTGGCTTAAGGGGGGCCCAGCACGGCCCATCTTCATCAACACAGACCCAAGACCCTCGCGAGGGGCCAAGCCTCGCGGGGCGGACGACACGGAGCTTCCTCAGGCACGGCCTCATCAGGCTGGCTCGCGAGGAGGCGGAGAGATCAAGGCGGGGTACCTCACGAGGTGCCCGTGACGCAAGCCATGACGACCAAGGGCGCCAGGCGGGTGCCAGCCCGCGCAGTTGTCCTCCTTTCCTCTTTGGTGCAAAGGGGGCAAGCGCAGCCGCGGAGTACCGAGGCATCAGGCAAAGGTTGCCATTTTGGTGCAACGAGACCAAGACCAGGAAGACTGCAAGACGGAGGTCATCGTGGAGCCCAGGACGGCGTCACCACCAGAGCTTTGTGCAGGCGAAGACTACTTTTGTCAGGGTAGCGAGTACTAGCTGTCCCCCTTCAAATTAGCCCGCCATTGTTGGCTCCCTTCCCGCTCGATATTTGGGAAGAGGTCCAGGGCCTCTATAAATAGGACCAGCCACCCACCGAAGAGAGGAAGGTTGAGAGAGGGGGTTCGATCAGAGAGAGAGAGAGAGAGAGAGAGAGAAGGGTGGCTGAACTCCTTCCAGCAGTTCATCGCCCCAGCCAAGAACCGACCCTCGCAAGGCTGTTCTTCCTTGTATCATTCATCATCATCAGCCCAAGAGGCAATCCACCACACCACAAACTGGAGTAGGGTATTACACCACAACGGTGGCCCAAACCAGTATAAACCCTGTGTCTCTTGTGTCGTTCTTTCCATAGCTTAGATCTTAGCGAGGCGGAGGGGTGCAGGTAGGTAGGAAGCGAAATCTCCACGCGCACCCCGGTGTTCGAACCTCAAGGGTCTGTCGGAACCCGAAATCCGACATTTGGCGTACCAGGTAGGGGTGCGCTGGGATTCGTCTTCCACCACCCCGTTCTCCTTCGACCATCGCACCCATGTCTGACGCTCGTCGGGCCCGCACCGAGCGCCGGGCCGCTCTCGCTTCCCGCGTCCCCCAGCCGGCTCCTGTCGGTGGGCGTCCTCACCGTTCCCCATCACCTGCCGTCAACGCCGCCACCGGCCCGGCGGGGGTACGAGCAGCAAGCATCGTTCACGCATCCGTCCGTGCGGCAAGACGGCCGCACCGCTACTCCCTCGCTCACCCTAGCTGGTTCTTTCGTCCCGCGCGCTCCGCGCACCCATGGAGGCTCGAGCTGCGCTCATCGCGGCAAACGAGCTCCTGCGCTACCGCCCGACGACGTCTACGAAGAATGGCTCGACCGCGCCGAGCTCGTCCGCGCCGCAGGGACTCTCCTGCGCCGTCCGTTCCGCTGCACCGCACCCCGCCCCGCCGAGCGACGAAGCTCCGGCGGCGCCCCGGCCGCCTCCTCCTCAAGAAGGCGCCATGGCTCCAAGGCGCGTGGCCCCTGGGCGGAACCCGCTCCGTCAGGTGCCAGCGCGGCAAGAGCAGAGCTGCCAAGAAGTCCCTCGCCCGCAAGAAGCTGCCCGGGCTCCCTGCTCCAGCACGTCGCGACCATGCTCCTGCTCCCGCACGTCAAGACCCAGCTGCAGCGCGTGGGGACATGCAAGACCAAGCTCTCCGTCACCCAAGGCCTCCCGTGGCCACAGCAGGCTGCCGTGCCTTCACCGCCGAGCTACGCAGTGTCGCGTGGCCCGGCAAGTTCAAGCCAGACCTGCCTCCTCGCTACGACGGCACGGCTGACCCTGCGGAGTTCCTCCAGCTCTACGAGCTGGGCATCGAAGCTGCCAACGGAGACGAGAAGGTCATGGCGAACTGGTTTCCCATGGCGCTCAAGGACGGGGCCCGCACCTGGCTCCTGAACCTGGCTCCAGGCACGATCTCCTCCTGGGACGAGATGCGCACCCGCTTCATCGCCAACTTCCAAGGTACTCGTGACCGGCCACCCGCCGTGAGCGACATGCGCCGCATCAAGCAACAACCGGGGAGACCCTGCAGAAGTACATCCAGCGCTTCAACAACGCACGCCTCAAGATTCCCAGGTGACTGAGGAGGCCATCATCTCAGCCTTCTCCGACGGCGTGCGCGATGTCAAGATGAAGGAGGAGCTGGCGATGCATGAAGACCTGTGCACTTCCTTGGAGCTGTTCAACTTGGCAACCAAGTGCGCCAGGGCTGAGGAAGGGCGTCTCTCCCTCCTCGAGCTGCCTGCCGCAGACCCAGAAGAGAAGAAGCCCAAGGCCAAGGATGTGAAGCGCAAGGGGGCTGCCGTGCTCGCGGCAGAACCAGACACCAAGCGGGGCAGAGATCAGCCCGAGCCTTCCAAGGGCAGCCGGTACTGCGTGTACCACGACCTCCACACCCACAACACCAACGAATGTCAAGAGCTCCGAGCCGTGCGAGAAGGAAGGATCGGCCGTCGCCCCGACCGCGGTGACCGGGGCTACGGTCGAGGAGGAGGAAGGAACGCAGGACGCTGGGAAGACCGTGGCCCGCGCCAAGGGTGGCGCGATCAACCTCACGAGGATCGCTGGCAAGACCCGCCTCGCGAGGGAGACTGGAGGGATCGGCCTCGCGAGGATCGCCCGCAAGGCAACGCAGGCCTCCCTCCCCGCCGCCGCAAACCAAGGAGAAATGAGGACCGCCACCAGGACGAGGGGCTGGGGGCTTCCAGGACCCGCGCGCGATCGCCTGCATCCTGGGCGGGGCTCAGGCCCCAGCCTCTCAACGCATCTTCAAGCAGTTCACCCGCGAAGTGAATGCAGTACTCCCCAGGCTCGAAGCCACGCGCCCTCTCAGGTGGTCGGCGTGCGCCATCACGTTCAGCTCATCAGATCAGCTCAAGTGTGCGGCTACAGCCGGAGTCCTCCCAATGCTTTGTTCCCCAATCATCAGCAACGTGGTAGTCACCAGGACCCTCATCGATGGCAGGGCAGGGCTCAACATCCTGTCCTTGGAAACATTCAACAATCTCCAAGTGCCCTACAGCCAGCTTCAGCCAACCAAGCCCTTCTCCAGAATCACCGACGGCTCCACGGTCCCGATTGGGCAGGTCTGCCTCCCTGTCACCTTCGGGGCATGCGACAACTACCGCACCGCGCTCATCGACCTCGACGGCGCTCACATTCGCCTGCCGTACAACGCCATCCTTGGGTACCCAGCGCTGGCCAAGTTCATGGCCGTAACTCACCACGGCTACAACGTCCTCAAGATGCCAGGAAGTGGCGGAGTCATCACGGGGCCCTGTGAAGAGAAGGACGCGGTGTGTTCCCTGGAACGAGCCTTTTAGGCCGCGTCACTGGAAGACCCGGATCGCGGAAGCAGGAGGCTTCCCGAGACCGCCCCCAAGAACAAGAAGACATTGTCCGGCCCGGCCCCTCAGGAGGCAGGCCCTTCTGGGCCCGTGCCTGCCCAGGGGGGACCTCCTTCCATCACATAGGAAAGCGCGCCCGGCGCCCTCCTTAGGCAGGCTCGGGGGCTCTCCCCTGGAGGGCCACCGACCTGGCTAGGGTCACGAGGGAGGCGCTTGGGCACCACATGGAGGCGTGTTTCGAAGCACGTTTCCCTCAAGAAGGAGTAAGGCAAGGAGAGCCAGACCCTCAGGAGTTCGTCAGCAAGGCCATTCAGGAGCTACAGGAGTCAAGAGTCATGAAAGGCGGCCGCCGTCTACCAGCAGTGGCTCCCCATCCAGGCGAGGATGGTGGGCTGCGCGTCTGCATCGACATACCAGGGCTCAACCGAGTCGCCTCTCTGGCGCCTCTGGCCCTCGCGAGTGGGCGCTGCGGAGGTCCACCCCACAGCTACGTTCGCATGCCTTACGGCTTGCCGAACGCGGCTGCCACGTACCAGCGCCTCATGAGGGGCATCATGGAGGCACAAGAGGCCAGGCGTTCCGCCCTGGCTGAGATGGAGATGGTCCGCGGGAGCCGCCAGCACCTCGAGCCTCCCGAGGCCCCCGGGCCTGGGGGCTCGTGAGGATCGGCTTCCGCAGCCCACCGAGTCTGCTACACCAACACCCCTTCGTCCTCAACGTCATCAGGTGACATCTTTCAAGTTTCACTTCCAGCTGGGAGCGCCCCCCAGGGCTGCATTATTCCCAGGCCGCGTGGGTCCGTCCCTGCGGCATGTATCCCTTTTATTTCATGTTGTTAGCTTACCTTATGGGGCGCCCCTCGGGCTGCATGATCCCCAAGTCGCTCGGGCCAGACCCAGCGGCATGTATCCCATTTGCGTTTATTCCGGTTATGCGTTCGAACCCACCATGCTTGATTATTTGATGCTGGTCCACGGCACCTCTTCTTCTCCATGCCGACCACTTGCACGTTAAAGGGGGGGTACCTGAGCATCGCGACTCAGGGCTCTTACTGGCTCTCCAGCCCTCACCCTCTGGCCTTGTCCACGGCATCGCGACCTGGCATACCAGCGACGGCTGAGACCAGCTCGAGGGCCGGGACCCGAGGACGTAGAGTGCCGACATCTAACCAAATTTGCAGGGACACATCACAAGATAAGGCCCAGTGCCAGGCGCAACCCGCCTAGAGGTAGGGCCCCGTGAGTCCCGCGCTGGCTCACGGGTGCCAGATACACCTCGCCAGGCCCTACCGTGCCAGCCACGTGTCAGGGCGGGGCTGTACACGCCCCGGGGGCTCCTCCCGGAGGGGAGCCCCCCTCCCACGTACCAGTGGAAGCACCATGCTCGCGCTGGCTGACGACACTGCCGAGGAGCGGCTATGCCCGTACACATACGGAAGCGCTATGCTCCGCGCTGGTGATAAACAACTGAGGGTGGCCCCCGGGCCGCATCAACCTCAGGGAGCCCAGAGCTCAGTGTCTAGCCTCATCGTAACGCCTCCCCTCGGGAGTGCCGCGCGAGGGGGCTGGGCACGGGGGCTGCGCCTGGGTCACGCCCAGACGCACGCCGCCCAGCCAGGCCCCCCGGGCCTGGTTCGTCTGCGTCTCTCCCCGAGCGGAGCCAAGGTACGAAGGCCGTTTGAGCGTCAAGGGGGACTCCTGAGCATCGCGACTCAGGAGCCTAACTGGTCACGTAGCCCCTCACTCCTTGGCCCTCCATGGTTCCGGGGGACTAACGCTGGGTGAGGTATGCGCGCCGGGGCTGCAGACGTAGAACGGTAGATCCACCCCACTTCACACCTCCCTACTTGCTGTTCGTGCGCCAAGGGGACTCCTGAGCATCGCGACTCAGGAGCCTAACTGTCACGTAGCCCCTCACTCCTTGGCCCCGTCCTGGTTTCCGGTCGGGACTAACGCTGGGTGAGGTATGCGCGCGGCCGGGCTCTGCAGACGTAGAACGGTAGATCCACCCACATTCACACCTCCCTACTTGCTGTTCGTGCGCCAAGGGGGACTCCTGAGCATCGCGACTCAGGAGCCTAACTTGTCACGTAGCCCCTCACTCCTTGGCCCCGTCCTGGTTTCCGGTCGGGACTAACGCTGGGTGAGGTATGCGCGGGGCCGGGCTCTGCCGGCGTAGAACATAAGCAAGTAGGAAGGAAAAGCGCAAATTTCAAGGAATTCAAAAGCAAATATTACAGTCCACACTGTTATCTCAATGCCAAACGCAAGTTTAAACGCCTCCCCGAGGCATGATACATGTGCAGGAATTAAAGGCAGGACAGGAGCCACGACGGAGTCACTTGTCGGCGGTAGGAGCAGCGCGGAATGGGTTCGCCTACGGAGCAGTGGGGTCGGCAGCGCCTTGCTTCGGCTTGGTGCTGAAGGCCCGGAACTTCCCCAGCAGAGCCTCCGCGCGACCCTTCACGGCCTCGGCAGCGGCAGCGGCACGCTCGCCGCTTACTGGCTCCAGCAGGCTGTCGAGGTCGACGCCGGGATCGCGAAGGTAGATGTGGGTGAGGACCCGCGTCAGTGCTGCAGAAGACAGGACACGCGCCTCGGCCTCGGCCGTGGGGCCAAGGCCAAGGGCGACATCTTCAAGAGCGCGAACCAGGAAGGGAAGCAGCTTGGCGGGGCCGTCCTCGGCGCCAGCCAGCGGGCTCTCCAGGCCGCTGTCGTAAAGCGTCCTCAGCGAGGAGCGAGCCTTCGCCTCCATCTCCGTGAAGGCCACGCGGTCCTCGGCAAGAACCAGGGCCTTGTCGTCCAGCTCGGCCTTCCTCGCCCCCAACTCCTGCTCCAGCGCGCCTAGGCGGTCGCGGCGCTTCCTGAGCTTGCCTCCCTCTCCTTGACGGCCGCCTCGCGAGCCTTCACGCCTTCTTCCTGCTCTTGGCGAAGGCGGACCTCTTTCGCGAGCTGGTCCCGCAGGCCTTGCAGCTCGTCCTCCAGCCCTTGCAGCGACCAACGGGCGTCGACCCTCCAGGGCTGCGTCACGAGCAGCCTTCGCCTCAAGAACGACATGTTCTCCTCATCGAAGCCGTCGAGGCCTGGACGCAGTCGCCCGAATCGAAGCGTCGGAGCGAACCCATCCTGAAGCCAGCTCCAAGCGGCCGGCCCACAAGCGAGGGTCGGCGCCAGAGATCCTGCCGCAGTCGGTCCAGCAGCAGCAGCATGGTCCAGAACGGCAAAGGAGGAGAGACAGTAGCCGTGGGTAGGAGGAGAAGGCGGGCAGCGCGGCCACAGCGTCCTGAGGCGAGTCTGCTGCGCCCAACGGCTGAAGTGGCGGCGGCAGGCAAGGACACCTCGGGAGTCACATGGCCGTGGGGGCTGAGCTCACCCCAGCCGGCTTAGCCTGGCCTCGCGAGGACGACCGGCAGGGAGAAGCCCGTGCGTCGCGGTCAACCCTCCTTCGCGGGAGGGCGCTGCCATGTGGAACCTTCAGGAGCTCCCTTCGGCTTCTTTGCTGGGCGCCAGCCTATCCAAGAGATGCGGACGTCAAGCCTCAGAAGCAGAACAAGAAATAAAGACAAGGATCAAACGCTTACGGGTCGTCGCCAGTGAGCTCGAGCGGCCTCCGGCCAAATTTGAAGCCTGAAAGCCGGCTGGAAGGGTCAACCTCGGGAAGCTTGGAAGCGGAAGGTGCGTCTGCGGTCCGCCTCGGGGCCGGGGTAGACCCGCGGGAGATCAGCCCGGTCCTGTCCTTCTTCGGGATCGGGGGCAAGCTCCCGCCGTCCTGCTCGCCGTCATCCTCGTCGTCATCCTCGTCGTCATCATCGCTCGGAGAGAGGCGGAGAACGCGGGACCTGCGGGGAGGGGAGCCCTCGACTCTCCGTCAGTCGCCTCGGAGTCAGGCCCTCTTTCCCGCTCCCCTCCTTCCTCCTCTTCGCTGGAGTCGTCGGAGGGCACGTCCACCGGTTCCTCGGGAGTTTCCATGGGCACGGGCCCATCCCCGTTGAAGACGGGCATGGACTCCACTACCTGCTCCCAGTCGTCGCGGAGGAACAAGGGCGTAGGAGCGCCCTCCAACCTCGCCACATCGCCCCCGACCAGAGATTGGAGGACCGCAGCCAGATCTCCGTCGGCCAAGGCCGCGGGGCTCGGATGGGGCCTCCACATCGGAAGTGAGTACTGCCGAAGCGGAGCCAGCTGGTGCTCCAGGAATTCCCTCAGCAGCGACGCGCCGGTCAGCTTCGCCGCCGCCATGTTGGCCGGCCTCAGATCCGCGTCCATCTTCTCCAACACCAGCTTCGCGCGGGGGTCCGCGAGCTCCGCTCGACCCCAATCGCTGGAGCTCGTGGGCTGCTCCATGGGCAAGATCAGCCGAGGGTGGATGCGCCCAGCATCCCAAGACCCACTTGCTCCTGAAGCCCTCAATCCTTTTCCCGGGGTTCGAGATGGCAATGGCGCCACCGTACGCGATGAAGCTCGCGCACGCGGAAGCAGGACCGCGAGAGGTCCGGAGGTAGAAGTAGTGGCGCAGCAAGGCCACTGAGGGCTGCACCCCTACGTGAGCCTCGCAGTAATAGGCGAAGATTGCCAGGAGAAGGACGGAGTTGGGGTGGAGATGCAGAGCCTGTAGCTTGTAATGGCGGAGGACAGAGAAGAAGAACTCAGAGAAGGGAGGCACCAGGCCGGGCAATGGCACTTACGAAGAACGGATAGAAGGTGCTCCCTTGGCCCTCGGGGTGGCGGAGCCGGCCTTGACACCTTCGCCCCGTTGATGCCCTGCCCGCCATCCGGCGCAACCGGGCGAGGCTCGCCTCCGACACGTTTGGCGAGTCCAGGGCAGACGAGTACCAAGCTCCGGCCGGGGACTGACGAGGCGCCATGGCTTCCTAGGTCACGCGGTCGGAGTAGATCTGGAGATTTTGGAGGAAGGAAGGAGAGGCGTAAGAAAGGGGATCTGAGCAGCAACCGGAGAAAGCAAAAAGCGAAGCCTGGGCAGATGCCGCTCCCTTATCAACTCACGCGGTTGCTGAGGCACCCACGTCCAGTCAACCGCCACGCGGCGCCCAAGGCCGCAGGCTGTTAGGGCCCGCGCGCTTCGCTCTTGCCCTTTCCGCCTCCCTGCACGGCCAAGTCCGGGCGCGCCTTGGGCCCGGGGGCTACTGTCGGCGTTCTGGGAACGGGGGTCCCCAGACTTGCCTGCCTGCGGCCTGCGGCGTGGCTCAAGGGGGGCCCAGCACGGCCCATCTTCATCAACACAGACCCAAGACCCTCGCGGGGCGGACGACACGGAGCTTCCTCAGGCACGGCCTCATCAGGCTGGCTCGAGGAGGCGGAGAGATCAAGGCGGGGTACCTCACGAGGTGCCCGTGACGCAAGCCATGACGACCAAGGGCGCCAGGCGGGTGCCAGCCCGCGCAGTGTCCTCCTTTCCTCTTTGGTGCAAAGGGGGCAAGCGCAGCCGTGGGTACCGAGGCCTCAGGCAAAGGTTGCCATTTCGGTGCAACGAGACCAAGACTAGGAGGACTGTAAGATGGAGTCATCGTGGAGCCCAGGACGGCGTCAGCACCAGAGCTTTGTGCAGGCGAAGACTACTTTTGTCAGGGTAGCTAGTACTAGCTGTCCCCCTTCAAATTAGCCCGCCATTGTTGGCTCCCTTCCCGCTCGATATTTGGGAAGAGGACCAGGGCTTCTATAAATAGGACCAGCCACCCACAGAAGAGAGGGGTTCGGAGGGGTTAAGAGGAGAGGTTTGATAGGAGGTCGAATCGGAGAAAGACAATCAGAGAGAGAGAGAAGGGTGGCTGAACTCCTCCCAGCAGTTCATCGCCCCAGCCAAGAATAGACCCTCGCGAGGCTGTTCTTCCTTGTATCATTCATCATCATCAGCCCAAGAAGCAATCCACCACACCACACACTGGAGTAGGGTATTACACCACAACGGTGGCCCGAACCAGTATAAACCCTGTGTCTCTTGTGTTGTTCTTTCCATAGCTTAGATCTTAGCGAGGCGGAGGGGTGCAGGTAGGTAGGAAGCGAAATCTCCGCGCGCACCCCAGTGTTCGAACCTCAAGGGTCTGCCGGAACCCGAAATCCGACAGTTTCCATGGGCACGGGCCCGTCCCCGTTGAAGACGGGCAATGGACTCCACTACCTGCTCCCAGTCGTCGCGGAGGAACAAGGGCGTAGGAGCGCCCTCCAACCTCGCCACATCGCCCCCGACCAGAGATTGGAGGACCGCAGCCAGATCTCCGTCGGCCAAGGCCGCGGGGCTCGGATGGGGCCTCCACATCAGAAGTGAGTACTGCCAAAGCGGAGCCAGCTGGTGCTCCAGGAATTCCTCAGCAGCGACGCGCCGGTCAGCTTCGCCGCCGCCATGTTAGCCGGCCTTAGATCCGCGTCCATCTTT
>NC_053022.1:404803474-404883107 GCF_003073215.2 Triticum urartu | reverse complement strand
GATCCTATCTTGCAAGTCTATAGTCACCTATTATGTGTTATGATCTGTTAACCCCGAAGTGATAATAATAGGGATACTTACCGGTGATGACCGTAGTTTGAGGAGTTCATGTATTCACTATGTGTTAATGCTTTGTTCTGGTACTCTATTAAAAGGAGGCCTTAATATCCCTTAGTTCCCGTAAGGACCCCGCTGCCATGGGAGGGTAGGACAAAAGATGACATGCAAGTTCTTTTCCATAAGCACGTATGACTATATTCAGAATACATGCCTACATTACACTGATGAACTGGAGCTAGTTCTGTGTCACCCTAGGTTATGACTGTTACATGATGAACCGCATCCGGCATAATTCTCCATCTCTGATCCATTGCCTACGAGCTTTCCATATATTGTTCTTCACTTATTTACTTTTTCGTTGCTATTGCTATCATCACTACAAAATACCAAAAACATTACTTTTGCTACCGTTACCTTTTGCTACCACTACCACTACTATCATATTACTTTGCTACTAAACACTTTGCTGCAGATACTAAGTTTCCAGGTGTGGTTGAATTGATAACTCAGCTGCTAATACTTGAGAATATTCTTTGGCTCCCCTTGTGTTGAATCAATAAATTTGGGTTGAATACTCTACCCTCGAAAACTGTTGTGTTCCCCTATACTTGTGTGTTATCAAGACTATTTTCTGGCGCCATTGCCAGGGAGCATAGCTCTATTATTTGAGTCACTTGGGATTTATATCTTCTTATCATTATGAAGAACTTGAGAGATCCAAAAACCAAGATTTATCCCTCAACTATGAGGGGAGGTAAGGAACTGCCATCTAGCTCTGCACTTGATTCACCTTCTGTTATGAGTAAGCTTGCGACACCTAAACTTGCTTCTGCTATTCGTTCTGATATGTCGCATGTTATTGATGATCCCACTTCTTCTATGCATGATACTTACGATGAAACTACTTCTATGCTTGATACTACTGTGCCACTTGGTGAATTTCTTGATGAACAACTTGCTAGGGCTAGAGAGAATGAAAATATTGAATCTGATAATACTGATGAAATTGATGATGAAGACTTACCTGTTATTCCTAAGGGTTATGTTTTTGATAAAGAAGTTTCTTTAGCTATTTTAGCTTGCAAAGATAGATACGAACTCAAGAGGTTATTAGCTAAATGGAATCAGCAACCTCTAAATGCTAGAATGAAACCTGACCCTGCTTTTGCTACTTCACCTATCTGTGTTACCGATAAGGATTATGAATTCTCTGTTGATCCTGATATAATTACTTTGGTTGAATCTGATCCTTTTCATCGCTATGAATCTGAAACTCTTATGGCACATCTTACTAAATTAAATGATATAGCTACCCTGTTCACTAATGATGAGAGAACTCGTTACTTTTATATCCTTAAAATATTTCCGTTCTCATTAAAGGGTGATGCTAAGATATGGTTTAATTCTCTTGATCCTGGTTGTGTGCGTAGTCCCCAGGATATGATTTATTACTTCTCTGCTAAATATTTCCCTGCTCATAAGAAACAAGCTGCTTTAAGGGATATATATAATTTTGTGCATATTGAAGAAGAGAGTCTCCCACAAGCTTGGGGGAGGCTTCTCAAGTTACTTAATGGTTTGCCTGATCATCCTCTTAGGAAAAATGAAATACTTGATATCTTTTATAATGTACTAACCGATGCTTCTAGAGATTACCTGGATAGTTGTGCTGGTTCTGTTTTCAGAGAAAGAACACCGGATGAAGCTGAAATTCTATAATATGTTGACAAATGAAAATAATTGGACACCTCCTGAGCCAGTTCCCGAGCCTATTCCTAAACCAACTCCGAAGAAGAGGGGTGTTCTATTTCTCAGTCCTGAAGATATGCAAGAGGCAAAGAAATCTATGAAAGAAAAAGGTATTAAAGCCGAAGATGTTAAGAATTTACCTCCTATTGAAGAAATACATGGTCTTAATTTACCGCATGTTGAAGAAATATATGATCCTAATCCATTACCTATTGAAGAAACTCGTGGTCTTGATAACCCGACACAGGTAGTAAAGGTAAATTCTCTCTATAGATATGATAAAGCTGAAATCCCATTTACTAAGTTTGCTAACCCATTCTTAGATGAGTTTGATAAATTTATAGCTAAGCAAGAAGATTTTAATGCTTATTTTGGTAGACAATTGAAATACAATTCAAATATGCTTGAATACTTGGGTGATTATATGGCTAATGCCAAAGGTGAACTTAAACTTATTAGTAAACATGCTTCTATGGTTACCACTCAAGTAGAACAAGTACTTAAAGCTCAAAATGATTTTCTCAATGAATTGAATAGTAAGAATAATGATAACGCTGTTAGAGTTATGACTAGAGGTGGCAAAATGACTTAGGAACCTTTGTATCCTGAAGGCCACCCTAAGAGAATTGAGCAAGATTCTCAGAGAAATAATGTAGATGCACCTAGTCCTTCTAATAGGAAGAGAAACAAAAATGATAGGACTTTTCATGCTTCTAGTAAACCTATCGTTGAACCACCTAAGAATCCAAATGATATTTCTATGTCTGATGCTGAAACACAATCTGGTAATGAACCTGAAACTAGTGATAATGTTAATGATAATGTTCATGATGATGCTCAACCTAGTAATGATAATGATATAGAAATTGAAACTGCTGTTGATCTTGATAACCCACAATCAAAGAATAAACGTTATGATAAGAAAGACTTTGTTGCTAGGAAACATGGTAAAGAAAGAGAACCATGGGTTCAGAAACCCATGCCTTTTCCTCCCAAACTATCCAAGAAAAAGGATGATGAGGATTTTGAGCGCTTTGCTGAAATGATTAGACCTATCTTTTTGCATATGCGATTAACTGATATGCTCAAAATGAATCCTTATGCTAAGTATATGAAAGATATTGTTAGTAATAAAAGAAAGATACCGGAAGCTGAAATTTCCACCATGCTTGCTAATTATACTTTTAAGGGTGGAATACCAAAGAAACTTGGAGATCCAGGAGTACCAACTATACCATGCTCTATTAAAAGAAACTATGTTAAAAATGCTTTATGTGATCTGGGAGCCGGTGTTAGTGTTATGCCTCTCTCTTTATATCCTAGACTTGATTTGAATAAGTTGACACCTACTGAAATATCTTTGCAAATGGCTGATAAATCAACTACTATACCTGTCGGTATTTGTGAGGATGTGCTTGTTGTAGTTGCAAATGTTAATATTTTAATGGACTTTGTTATTCTTGATATTCCCGAGGACGATAGTATGTCTATTATACTTGGAAGAACCTTTTTGAATACTGCAGGGGATGTTATTGATTGCACTAAAGGCAATGTCACTTTGAATGTTAATGGTAATGAGCATATGGTACACTTTCCGAGGAAACAACCTCAAGTCCACAGTATCAATTCTATTGGAAAAATTCCATCAATTATATTCTTATTATTGGGGATGTGCATATCCCCATTGAGGTAACATAGTGTTATTCGAAATTTCTCCGGTTCCATGTTATTCGGAATGAGTTTGTTAACAAGACCTGATCAACGTTGTTAGTGGATTCCTTTTTATGAGCATGAGATGGATGAAACTAGAGGGCACAACCTTCTGTACCCCGCTTTTACTTTCTGTTATTATATTAAATAAAATAAAAATAGTATTTTTTGTCTGTTATCTGAATTATCCGTGCAATATAAAAATACCCCGAAAATAAAAGTTCTCCAAATGCCCTGAAATTTAAATATGATTTTTTCTGGAATATTTGAGAATATTTGGCACTAAGAACACAACAGGAGGAGCTAGCACCTAGCCACGAGGGTTAGGGGCGCGCCCTACCCCCTGGGCACGCCCCCTGCCTCATGGGCCCACGGTGGCACTCCTTCTTCCTCCCACAAACACGAATAACCAGCTCAAACCCGAGTCCAAGCTCGTTTTGCTGCCATTTTCGATCTCCTTGCTCAAAGCACCTCTCACAAAACTGCTTGGGGAGATTGTTCCTTGGTATGTGACTCCTCCATTGGTCCAATTAGTTTTTGTTCTAGTGCTTTATTCATTGCAAATTTGTGCTGCCTAGGTGACCATGTTCTTGAGCTTGCATGTCAAATTTATATGGTTCCAAGTAGTTTTGATGCATGATATAGGCTCTAGGCACTTGTAGGAGTAGTTGCTATCAATATTATTGAGTTTGGTTTACTTTTATTTTGAAGTTACTAAAAAATTTAGAAATTTTCAGAGAATAATGAAGAGACTTTTGAGGGGCTCATCGAGCCGAATTTCGAAGTAAAAGGCATAGAAGCCCAAGTATAATCTGCCTCACACCGTGGAGGTTCGGTCGTGTGAATTGCCTTCCGATGATTTCTTGAGAGCCGCCGAGATTTATGAAGATTTTTATGAATTGGCTAAGGATGCAGGCCTCACCGCTTTCCTCCACGACCAACGCGATCAGTATCTCCTACTCACAAATATCTTTGTGCAAAACTTTCATTTCCATTCTAGGAGCTCACCACCTACGGTGGAATTTTATTTATTTGATGAGCATAAGGAGATGTCACTTTATGATTTTTGTCGGGTTTGTTTGGTCCCTTTCGAGGGCACGACAGAGGAACCACATTGCAGCGATGTGGATGGCTTTATTGATATCATCATTGTAGGGGAAATAAGGAAGGTTTTCGATGCATGAATCACTAGCATACATTTTTCTATTTTACGCTATTTTGCATTATTTGCTAGTCGTTGCTTAATTGGTCGCAGAAACTGTGGAAACCTTAGTGTTCCTGATATTATTATTTTGCTCCATAGTTTATTAAGTGGTAACTCTATTAGTATGGCCGGCATTATTGCTAAACGGTTAAGTCTGAACCGTACAAAGGGCCCCATCTTTGGTGGCATCTATGCTTCACGCCTAGCTGCACATTTTAACATACCTATTAGGCATTATGAGAAGGAAGAAAAAGTGTTGCCTTGTGTTTATTTAGATTATAAGAGTATGGTGGCACATGATTTTATTGTTAAGAATAGGGAAGGGGAGCTTAAATACAAATTGTTCTTTGATAATCATCATCCTGAGACTATTACCCTGCCTGCTCCTTCCTTGTTTGATTTATCTGCAAGCTAGTACCTTGTTCTGTTAGAGGCTATTCACGCCTATCGGAACCCTACATCAGCCACAGAGCCAGAGCCAGAACCACAAGTTGATCCTCCACGACGATCTAATTACCAGTGGGATCCAGAGATGATTGCCAACCAGTGGCAATCAGAGTCTTCTTCTTTGCAGTACGACCCCAACTATTATTATGGATATCTGCCAGACCTGCCGTGGCCATAGACCAACTTAGGGCAAAAGCCTAAGCTTGGGGGAGTACGTATTTCTCACCGACATTACATTTATGTTCACACACTCATTGCCAGATGTCGGTGCTCATACTTTTTCATTGTATCATCCATGCTAGTTTATTTTCCTTTTTATGCTTTCTTCTTCTGTGTTTAATAAATATTAAGAAAAACCAAAAAAATTAGTTGTAGCTTTTAATTAGTTTACTTTCCATGCTTGTAGTAGTAATTAAAAAGAAAACCCAAAAAGATTTCCTATTCTCCTTTTGCTTGTTGGGAGCTTTCCCGTGTAAATAGTTTTATTTCTTTTATTTTCTTTGGGGTCGATAGGAGAAGACCATGATTAAATTGTAGAAGTAGCTCTTATATGCATAATTGTTGATCTGACAAAAGAGCCCATATTGCCTTGTCCTCTCCTGTTTATTGAATGCTTGCAGATTCCAGCTTAGTCCAATGCACGCGCACTATTATTATTATTCATATCGTTCGGTCGTGCAAGTGAAAGGCAATTATGACGATATATGATGGACTGACTGAGATGAGAAAAGCTGGAATGAACTCGACCTCTTTTGTTTTTGTAAATATGATTAGTTCATCGTTCCTGCTTCAGCCTATTATGAATAAACATGTTTGCAATGACAGCTAGAGATCATAGTTCTTGTGCCATGCTTGATTAGCTATGAGTTATAATGGTTTACCTTGCGTGCCAACATGCTATTAAAATGGTTGTGATGTGGTATGATAGGGTGGTATCCTCCTCTGAATGATTTAAGTGACTTAACTTAGCGCATGTTCATGCATGTAGTTGAAACAAAATCAACATAGCCTTCACGATATTTATGTTCATGGTGGATTATATCCTACTCATGCTTGCACTCGGTGTTGATTAATTTTAATGCATGTTCATGACTGTTGTCGCTCTCTAGCTGGCCGCTTCCCAGTCTTTTGCTAGCCTTCACCTGTACTAAGCGGGAATACTTCTTGTGCATCTAATCCCATAAACCCCAAAGTTATTCCATATGAGTACACCATACCTACCTATATACGGTATCTACCTGCCGTTCCAAGTAAATTTGTATGTGCCAAACTCTAAACCTTCAAATAAATATCCTGTTTTGCATGCTCGAATAGCTCATGTATCAACTAGGGCTGTCCGTATCTTACATGTTAGGCGGGTTATTCTCAAGAGGAGTGGACTCCACTCCTCACTCACGAGAAAGTGGCTGGTCACCGGGATGCCCAGTCCCATGCTTTATGCAAACTAAATCAAAATAATTGCAAACAAAACTCCCCCTGGCACTCTTGTTAGTTGGAGGCACTCGTTGTTTCGAGCAAGCCATGGATTGATGCTTGTTGGTGTAGGGGGAGTATAAATTTTACCATTCTGTTTGGGAACCGCCTATAATGTGTTTAGTATGGAAGATATCGCCATCTCATGGTTGTTATGTTGACACTGAAAGTATACCGCTCAAAATATTATTCATCTCTATTTAAAAACTGAGCTCTGGCACCTCTATAAATCCCCGCTTCCATCTGCGAAGGGCCTATCTATTTAGTTTTATGCTGAGTCATCATCTTCTTATTAAAAAGCACCAGTTGGAGAGCACCGCTCTCATCTGCATTCATTATTGTTAGTTTACATTGAGTATGACTTCACTGGATCTCTTTTACCATGAATTACAATGTCTAGTCAGTCCTTGATCTTTAAAGGTGCTCTGCATTTATGTTTTGCGGTCTCAGAAAGGGCTAGCGAGATACCATCTTGTTATATCATATTATGATTGTTTTGAGAAAGTGTTGCCATCCGAGATTTATTATTATTGCTCGCTAGTTGATTATGCCATTGATATGAGTAAACTAGAGACCTAAGCGTTATTGTGAATGTGGTTAGTTATAATCTTTGCTGAAAATTTGAATGGTGGCTTTACATATTTACAACAACAAGCGCAAACGGAGTTTGTAAAAGTTTTTCTTTATCACTTTAAGTTTATCAACTGAATTGCTTGAGGACAAGAAAAGGTTTAAGCTTGGGGGAGTTGATACGTCTCCGTCGTATCTACTTTTCCGAACACTTTTGCCCTTGTTTTGGACTCTAACTTGCCTGATTTGAATGGAACTAACCCGGACTGATGCTGTTTTCAGCAGAATTACCATGGTGTTATTTATGTGCAGAAACAAAAGTTCACGGAATGACCTGAAACTTCACGTAACACCTTTTCAGAAAATATAAAAAATCCTTGCAAAAAATGATGGCCAGGGGGCACCACCTGTCCACGAGGGTGGGGGCGCGCCTGCCCCCCTAGGGCGCGCCCCCTACCTCGTGGCCCCCCTGGATCTCCTCCAACTCCAACTCTATATATTTGGTTTCGGGGAGAAAAAAATCAGAGAGAAGAAATCATTGCGTTTTACGATACGAAGCCGCCGCCAAGCCCTAAAACCACTCGGGAGGGCTGATCTAGAGTCCGTTCGGGGCTCCGAAGAGGGGAATCCGTCGCCATCATCATCATCATCAACCATCCTCCATCACCAATTTCATGATGCTCACCGCCGTGCGTGATTAATTCCATCATAGGCTTGCTGGACGGTGATGGGTTGGATGGGATCTATCATGTAATCGAGTTAGTTTTGTTAGGGTTTGAACCCTAGTATCCACTATGTTCTGAGATTGATGTTGCTATGACTTTGCTATGCTTAATGCTTGTCACTAGGGCCCGAGTGCCATGATTTCAGATCTGAACCTATTATGTTTTCATCAATATATGAGAGTTCTTGATCCTATCTTGCAAGTCTATAGTCACCTATTATGTGTTATGATCAGTTAACCCCGAAGTGACAATAATCGGGATACTTACTGGTGATGACCGTAGTTTGAGGAGTTCATGTATTCACTATGTGTTAATGCTTTGTTCCGGTACTCTATTAAAAGGAGGCCTTAATATCCCTTTGTTTCCGTAAGGACCCTGCTGCTACGGGAGGGTAGGACAAAAGATGTCATGCAAGTTCTTTTCCATAAGCACGTATGACTATATTTGGAATACATGCCTACATTACATTGATGAAGTGGAGCTATTTCTGTGTCACCCTAGGGTATGACTGTTACATGATGAACCGCATCTGGCATAATTCTCCATCACTGATCCATTGCCTACGAGCTTTCCATATATTGTTCTTCGCTTATTTACTTTTCTATTACTATTGCTATCATCACTACAAAATACCAAAAACATTACTTTTGCTACCATTACCTTTTGATACCGCTACCACTACTATCATATTACTTTGCTACTAAACACTTTGCTGCAGATACTAAGTTTCCAGGTGTGGTTGAATTGACAACTCAACTGCTAATACTTGAGAATATTCTTGGGCTCCCCTTGTGTCGAATCAATAAATTTGGGTTGAATACTCTACCCTCGAAAACTATTGCGATCCCCTATACTTGTGGGTTATCAATCAACTACTACCCAGATGGAGTCATATCCCGATGTTGTCCTGGGTAATCCGGTGATAAAGTCCATGCCAAGTTTATCTCACATCCATTCGGGTATCCGCATAGGCTGTAATAATACATCTGGCTTCTGGTGTTCTGCCTTAAATCTCTGACATACATCACATACTTCTATATACTCGGCAATATCCTTCTTCATACCTATCCACCAGAAACGTTCCTTCAAATCCAAATACATCTTGGTGTTTCCTGGGTGAATCGAGTATGGCGAATCATGAGCCTCCTGAAGTATTAACTTCCTGATCTCCGGGTCATTGGGCACATAGATTCGGTCCTCAAACCATAAAGTCTCGTGCTGATCTTCACAAAATCCTTTGGCCTTTCCTTTTCTCATCTTTTCCCTTATTTCAGCAATCTCCTTATCAGTCTTCTGGGCTTCTCGATCTTTCCCAACAATGTACACTGAACCTCCAATGCTGCTACAAAACCTCTCGGAACTATCTCCAAACAAAGTTCCCTGAGATCTTTAGCTAACTCCCGTGGTAATCCTCCGTCTAAGAGAGTATTAACATAACTCTTGAGGCTCAAAGCGTCTGCTACTACATTGTCCTTTCTTGGATGATAATGCAACTTCATATCATAATCCTTTATGAGCTCCAACCATCTCCTCTGCCTAAGATTCAACTCCTTTTGCGTGAAAATGTACTTCAAACTCTTGTGATCCGTGTAACATCGCAACGGTTTCCAATAAGGAAATGTCTCCAGGTCTTGAGCGCATGCACTACAGATGCTAACTCCAAATCATGCAAGGCATAATTCAACTCATAAGGTCAAAACTGACGTGAGGCATATGACACAACTCTTCCGTCTTGCATAAGTACACCTCCAAGTCCCAGGCGAGAAGCGTCGCAATACACTTCGAAATCCTTGCGTATATCTGGAAGAATTAGCACTAGGGCTGTAACTATACGTTTCTTCAACTCCTCGAAACTGGCCTCACATTCTTCAGTCCATTTGAACTTGGTGTCCTTCTTCAACAATTCTGTCATGGGCTTCGCAATCTTGGAAAAATACTCAATGAACCTCCTATAGTATCCTGCGAGTCCAAGAAAACTGCGGATCTCTCCAGCTCAGGTGGCTGCCAACCACTCAGTGACAGATTGAACCTTGGTAGGGTCTACCGCTATACCTTCTCCTGATATAACATGTCCAAGAAATCTAACTCCATTCAAACAAAATTCACAGTTGCTGAACTTGGCATATAGCGGATGTTCTCTGAGCTTCTAGAGAACTAAGCGCAAATGTTCCTTGTGTTCCTCTTCATTCTTCAAGTACATCAATATATCATCAATGAACACACAACAAACTTATCCAAGAACTCCATGAACACCTTATTCATCATACTCATAAAATAGGCAGCGGCGTTAGTCAATCCAAAAGACATGACTGTGTACTCATATAGCCCATACCTTGTGGTAAAAGTTGTCTTGGGTATATCCTGTTCATGGATCTTCAACTGGTTGTATCCTGATCGAATATCGACCTTGGAGAATACTTTGGCTCCCTGTAGCTGGTCAAACAAATCATTGATAATCGGTAGTGGGTACTTGTTCTTGATTGTTACTTCATTCAATGCACGATAATCAACAACCATTCTCAAAGATCCATCCTTCTTAACTAAGAGCACTGGGGCTCCCCACGGTGATGAACTTGGTCGAATATAACCTTTCTCCAATAACTCCTTAATCTGCTTCTTAATTTCCTCTAGATCATTCACGGGCATCCGATATGGTCTCTTCGATATGTCCGGTGCCTGGCAACAGCTCTATAAAAAATTCTATGTCTTGATCTGGTGGCATGCCTGGTAATTCCTCTGGAAATACATCCGCGTAATCCTTCACTACAAGCACTTCCTCCTGAACAACTCCCGAGAGGGAATTTACTTGAGTCCTCCTTGGTGCATGCCTAGAGACATACTTGATCCTCTTTCCCTCAGGGGTGGTGAGAAGTATCTATTTACTAGCACAATCGACGTTTCCTCCATACTTCGATAACCAATCCATACCTAGTATTATATCCAATCCTTGTTACTCCAAAATTATCAAGTATGAGGGGAAAATGTGGCTACCAATGGTTAAAGGTAACCGATCACACCATCGACTAGCCATATACTCTGCTCCTGGCGAGCTTACTAACATGGGTGACCTAAGGGCTAAGGTTGGCAACTTAAACTTGTTCACAAATCCCCTTGATATTTATGAATGCGATGCACCGGTGTCAAATAGAACGAGAGCGGTAAATGACTTAATCAAAAACTTACCAAGCACTGCGTCAGGCTGCTCTTCAACTTCCTCCACGTTGATGTGTTTCACCTGACCTCTCGTGAAGGGATTGGGCTTCTTTCCAGAGCTTCCATTTCCGTTGCCATTCTTCAACTCAGAACAATCATTGGCGTAGTGTCCAGTCTTCCCGCATTTATAAGAGGTGACATGACTTAGGTCCTTTTTAACGGGTGTTGCTGGGTTGGAACGGTTCTGGCTGCTGCTTCCTCCATTCCCATTTCCATTCTTAGGGCCACTATGGTTATGTGAACTTCCTCCATTATGAGTATGGCCTCCATGATTATGATGGGTATGTCCTCCCGAGTTTGGGGTAAAGCGAGGCTTCTGCTGAGCTCCAGAATTGTACTTCCCCTGTCCATACTTCCTTTTGCGGCTCTCTATCTGATGTTGCTTGCCTTCAACCATAAGAGCCATGTCTACCAACTCCTGGTAGTTAGTGAATGTTTCCACCATCAACTACATGCTCATCTCATCAATCATCGCTTCCATAAACTTCTCCTGCTTCACGGCATCTGGGGCATAACAAGCTAACTTACTAAACTCATCCACATATTGTGCCATAGTATGATTTCCCTAGCGTAAGTTATGACACTCACGCTTCTTCATACTCATAGCTCCAGGTGAGACATGTGTTGTGCGAAAAGCTTGCTGAAACTGATCCCAAGTGACATTAGCCACAGGGAAAGTGGTTGTGTAATTCTCCCACCATGAGGTTGCGGGTCCATCCAGTTGATGTGCGGAAAAGTGCACCTTCTCGGCATCTATGCAACCTGCGGTGGTCAGCTCCCTTCCAGTCTTTCGGAGCCAGTCATCAGCAACAATCGGCTCGGTGCTACTAGAGAACACCGGCGGATTCAACCTGAGCAACTGGGCTAATTTGTCAACTGGAGGTGGTGGCGGTGGATTATTGTTGTTGTTGTTGCTGTTGTTGTTTTTGTTGTTGTTGCCTTGGTTCTGGACAAGCAACTGCATCAAGGCATTCTGATGTTGGATCAACTGAGTGAGCTTCGGTGGGAAGACAAATCCGGGGTCACGTCTCAGAGGCATATGATGGGTTTAGAGGGGTGAGAACAAAACATAGTGAGGTCTAAGGAGACATTCACTACCCATATGCACATGAGACAAACACATTCATTTCACACCACTCAATTCAAACATGGTCATACAAATCGATCTAAGCTACCGTTACAAAATGCTCGGACTATTACTATATACATGTGGAAATACTACTGATAATATGGTGGTCGTCTAGAAATTTCGATCGGTGGAAGACTCCATGATATCTGCTCTAGCTTCGTCTTCATAATCATCATCATTATCGGGGTCGGAGTCAGTGTCGTCGGTTATGATGTAGTCTTCAAGATGGTTGTCCTCCTCAAGTTCGGGATCTCCCATGAATATTCCTAGCTTCTTCTTAAGGTCTTCATTCTTCCCAGTAGTACTGCAATTTCCTCTTCATATCCAATGGTTCCTGGTCATCACCTTCTTTATGTCTATCATGTTGGTGCACATTTCGTTCTCATGACAACGAATGTGCTGGTTTAACTCCTGGATGTAAGATGCAATGGATTTATCCCTCCAGGTGCAAATCATTTCCCATTGCTCATCTCGGCGTCCACATATCTGGTAGATGGTTGTAACACCCCGGATATGATTTACCTAATATGTAATCCAACTCTTGCCGTTTCCGGCGTTAAGTTATTTTATTTTCTCGGGTTCGGTTTTTTGTCTCCGTGTGTTGTTAACGTTGTCATGCATCTCATATCATGTCATCATGTGCATTGCTTTTGCATACGTGTTCGTCTCATGCATCCGAGCATTTTCCCAGTTGTCCATTTTGCATTCCGGCGCTCCGTTCTCCTCCGGTGGTCATTTCTACCTTTCTTTCGTGTGTGGGGATTAAACATTTCCGGATTGGACCGAGACTTGCCAAGCGGCCTTGGTTTACTACCGGTAGACCGCTTGTGAAGTTTCGTACCATTTGGACTTCATTTGATGCTCCAATGGTTAACCGAGGGATCGAAAAGGCCTCATGTGTGTTGCAGCCCAACACCCTTCCAATTTGGCCCAAAACCCACCAAAATCCTCTCCATCATCTAGAGCGTTCGATCACGATCGCGTGGCCGAAAACCGCACCTCATTTGGACACTCCTAACTCCCTCTATGCCTATAAATACCACCCCCATTCGAATTCCGGGCGAAACCCTAACCACCTTCCCCTCTCCGCGCCGGACGTCTCCGTCCGCCGCCGGACACGCCGCGCCGCCGCCCGCGCCCAACCACAGGGCGCCACGTGTCCCGCCGGACACCTCCCGCGCCGCGGCCCGCCTGAGCCCGGGACGGGCCCCCGAGGCCCATCGTCTCCCCGCGCCGCCCGGTCGCCTCCCCGCCGCCGACCGCTTGAAGCTCGCCGCCTCCGCCGCGCCTTATGCCGCCCGACTTCACCGGCACCTCCCCGCGCCACCCGGTCGCCTCCCCACCGCCGACCGCTTGAAGCTCGTCGCCTCCGCCGCGCCCCTCGCCTCCACGCCGACCACCGCCGTCCGCCGCTCCGGCCCCAAGCTCCGGCGACCGGATCCGCGCCGCCCCGACCCGTCTCTTCAAGCTCCGGCCACCACTCCTCCATCTCCGGCCATCCTCGAAAAACGTGCATGATCTGGATCCAGATCTGGATCTGAGGTTGACCTAATCTTGCCCGAAACCCTAATAATTTGCGCTTTTCATCATGTTGTATCTCCGCATCCGTAGATCCGTTTTGGGCATATAGCAGATCAAAATGTTCGCCTCAGAGAGCACATCATTTCATCCCATTGCATCATGTTCATTTGAGCTCATCTGGATGCCCGAAATGCTGTTGGAAGAGTGCTATTTGAGTTAATTGTCAGATCTGCTGCTCCAAATAGCTATTTGTCATTTTTGCCATGTTTATTGTGTGCATGATATGACCCTGAGCTCTGCATATGTTTTGTTATATGCTTTGTCATCTTTCCAGAGGTGCTATCCATGTATTTTTGTGATGTGTGTGATGACTAGCACAAGCTTGCAAAGTGGTGCATTCGTTAATGCTAATTTCAGGGACTTAGCAATTCCAATAAGTCCTTGATCTGTTTTTATCAATATGTCATATGTTCATCTTGTTTCCTAGTGATTCGTGCCTCTTTTGAGGATCATCGGTAAGGATGTTTTGTTAATCTGGTAGTGCTCTTTCCATCCATATCTTTGTTTGCAATTATGGAGCAACCTAGCTTGACTCAATCGAGATCTACTTTTGCTATTTCGTGAATCTGGGCAGATTGTCCAGTTGTTAGCGATTTTGCCGAGGATGTTGTAATTTTTCTGTGCATTTTATGTTATTGTTCTTGCCATGTCTAGCTTGCATAATGTGTATTCTTGATGGGTGCATGCTTAGTTTGTCATGACATGCTCTGTAGTGAGTGCATCGAGCTCGTAAACATGCCTACTTGATATCTGATTTGCATGCCCCAGTTTTTCTCTAAGTCTGTGATCTGTTTAAGTTTTTGCCATGTTCACATGCTTGCAATTGTATTTTCTGATTCCTTTTGGCTCAAGGTCACTAAAGCACTTTTGTTAAGCTCTTTGAGTAGCTCCATGCCATGCTTTACTGTTCCATGTTCAGGCCCTGTAGCATATATTTTTCATGCTCTAAAGTGTGCTACCTGATCTAAAATTCCAGACAAGTGTTAATTTCACTAAGTCTGAGATCTGTTTACCAATTGCACTTTTGCCATGCTTGTTTGAACCTGTTAATGAATGAATTGGCTGTAGCTCAGTGTTCCTATTTTGTTAAGCATCATGAATGGATCCCTGCCATGTATTTTGTTGCCATGTTTGAGTGCTGTAGCATGTTTGTCTTGTTGCATTTAGATGGCTACTTGCTGTTTATCCCAGACCGGTGCCATATTTGAATTGCTCGCCATTTCCAAACCGTGTCTCCGATTCCGGCGTTCTTTATATCGTTTTCGAGCGAAATCATCTCACCTTTCCAGTGGCACCCTTGGATTTCCATGCTGAGGCAAGGTTCATTCATTCCTTGTCAAATCTTGCATTTGCATTACATATCGCATCCCGCATAGCATACCATGTTTGCATCATGTTGTTTGAGCTTTGCACGTGGTTGATTGTGTCCTTTTTGCTTGTTTGTCTTGTTTTGGTAGAGCCGGGAGACGATTTTGCTAATGAGGAGCCCGTTGAGTTTGCTTTCGAGGATCCAGTCAACTCTGACAACTTTGCAGGCAAGATGATCATACCCTCGAAAACTTCTATCTTTGCTTTGCTAGATGCTCGCTCTTTTGCTGTGCCTATGCTACGATGCCTACCACTTGATTATCATGCCTCCCAAATTGCCATGTCAAACCTCTAACCCAGCATGTCCTAGCAAACCGTTGATTGGCTATGTTACCGCTTTGCTCAGCCCCTCTTATAGCGTTGCTAGTTGCAGGTGAAGATTGGAGACCGTTCCTTATTGGAACATTATTTACTTGTTGGGATATCATTATATTATCTTGTTATCTTAATGCATCTATATACTTGGTAAAGGGTGGAAGGCTCGGCCTTTTAGCCTAGTGTTTTGTTCCACTCTTGCCACCCTAGTTTCCGTCATATCGGTGTTATGTTTCCGGATTTTGCATTCCTTACGCGGTTGGGTGATAATGGGAACCCCTTGACAAATCGCCTTGAATAAAACTTCTCTAGCAACGCCCAACCTTGATTTTACCATTTGCCACCTAGCCTCTTTTTCCCTTGGGTTTCCGGAGCCCGAGGGTCATCTTATTTTAACCCCCCCAGGCCAGTGCTCCTCTGAGTGTTGGTCCAAAAAACTAGAGTCCTGTGCAGCGCCCCCTTGGGGAACCTCGAGGTTTGGTTTTAGTTGTATGGAGCGCTCATCTGAGTGTGCCCTGAGAACGAGATATGTGCAGCTCCTATCGGGATTTGTCGGCACATTCGGGCGGTGTTGCTGGATTAGTTTTAACTTGTCGGGTTGTCTAGTAGAACCGGGATACCGAGTCTGATCGGAATGTCTTGGGAGAAGGTATATCCTTCGGTGACCGTGAGAGCTTGTCATGGGCTAAGTTGGGACCACCCGCAGGGATTTGAAATTTCGAAAGCCGTGCCCGCGGTTATGGGTAGATGGGAATTTGTTAATGTCCGGTTGTAGATAACTTGAACCTTAACTTAATTAAAATGAATCAACTGTGTGAGTTACCGTGATGGTCTCTTCTCGGCAGAGTCCGGGAAGTGAACACGGTGTTGGAGTAATGTTTGCCGCAGGTTGTTCTCTTGTTATTCGATCGCGCTTTGCCTTCTCTTCTCGATCTCTTTTGCGAATAGGTTAGCCACCATTTTCTTCTCTAGTCGCTTTGTCAAGGGGTTATTCGATCGCGCTTTGCCTTCTCTTCTCTAGTCGCTTGCTGCAGCTCCACTTATTACCTTGCCTTACCTTACCTATAAGCTTAAATAGTCTTGATCGCGAGGGTGCGAGATTGCTGAGTCCCTGTGGCTCACAGATTACTTCCAAACCAAATGCAGGGCCAGACGACTCCGTTCCAGATGACGCGCTTGAGCTCAAGTGGGAGTTCGACGAGGACTCACGCCGTTACTATGTGTCTTTCCCTGAAGATCAGTAGTGGTGCCCAGTTGGGGCGATTGGGGCCGTGTCGCATGTTGGGTTGATCTTTTATTTTGGCACCATAGTCGGGCCATGAGTGATTGGATGATGTAATGCTATTTATGTACTTTGTTTGACGTGGCGAGTGTAAGCCAACTATGTTCCTTCCCCTTTTATTATTTATATTACATGGGATGTTGTGAAGATTGCCTAACTTGCGACATTGCTTTCAATGCGGTTATGCCTCTAAGTCATGCTTCGACACGTAGGAGATATAGCCGCATCGAGGGCGTTACAAGTTGGTATCAGAGCCTTCCCCGACCTTAAGAGCCCCCACTGCTTGATCGTTTTTAGCAGCTGAGTTGAGTCTAGAAAACAATGTTTTGAGTCATTTAGGAATTATTTTTACTCCCTAGTCCCTTCATCGCTCTGGTAAGGCATCCTGACGTAGAGTTTTGACTCTTCTCTTCTCAAATTTCAGTAAAAAAAATTTAGGATCACGCGGGTATCTTGGAATCGTTCCGATGGATTTGTGATGGGAACATTGTTCTTGGTGCCTCCTATCATTTAGGGGTTGTGGCAGTGTCCCGGGGAGTTGAGCTCCGAGGTGTTGTCGTCACAATTTTATCGTTGTAGTTCTGGAATACCTGAGTTTAGTACGCCGACATCGAAAATCTCTTTTATGCAGTTGTTGGTGAGATAACCTCGACCCCACCCAGTACTGGGGCGGGAGTTCGGGAGTATTGCCATAACTTGTATAACGGATGCTTTTAGAAGGTTGAGGTAGATGGTTTCCGAAGTTTTTCTCGGTTATGTGTTGAAGGATGGATACAGCTGGATGTAGGATTTGCTAGATTTGGGTGAGATATTATGCTTCCCCTGTATCCCCAACACCTGATTCCATAACCGGAAAGGTTCGGGAGTTTCATAGGTGGGAATTCTTGTAGTTCTAGCTCTTCTTCCACGGATATTTGGTTTGAGATTGGGATTTCTTACCGAGTATTCGTTCTTGATCCGTACCTTGTTGATTTATTCCTCTACCTAAATTCTAAGTGGCTTCTCAATTTATGGATATGTGACCATTTCAAGTGGAATGCATTTGTTCATTTTCTTCGAATGTGAAGACGATTTATTGCAATTTCATTCTGTTGGATTCAGCTTCAATATTTGTCTATCAATGTGCTAATGGATGTCAACCTCTTTAGGATGGCTCCTCCAACACGCACGACTCCGAATCCTGAACCGCCACCACCTCCTCCTCCTCCGGAGGCATGGCAAGCTGTGATGGCCGCAACCAATGCAAACATGCAGTTGATCATGCAAATTCTTCAAGAGCGCAACCAAGCGAACCAAGGCAACCAAGGCAACAATCAGAATCACTTTGCTACACTCAACTAGTTCCTTGCTAACGGGCCAAAGACCTTCAGCAATTGTGTTGAGGCAACTGATGCTGACGATTGGCTCGCGGACTTGTGCAAGCATTTCAAGTGCAGTAACATCAGGCCTGAGGACTTTGTCAAGTTCGCTTCCTTCCAACTCAAAGACCAAGCTGCAGAATGGTTCCAGCAGTACAAAGATTCCAAAGGAGGCCGTGTGATTACCTGGGATGAATTCCGTCAAGACTTCAAAGCTCATCATATTCCTCAGAGCATGGTTGAAAGCAAGCGTGAGGAATTCCGCAACCTGAAGCAAGGCTCTTTGTCTGTCTATGACTACAACAAGTTGTTTCAGAAGCTCGCCCGCTTTGCTAAGCAGGACGTCCCTGACGAGAAGAGCATGATATACCAGTTCAGGGGTGGTCTCAGAGAAGAAATCCAGCTAGCTCTTGTACTCTTTGAGCCCTTGAGGTATGATGAGTTCTACAACATGGCATTGAAGCAAGAGGCTGCTCAACTGAAGTGTGATGCTTCCAAGAAGCGAGTCAGAGATGTTACTCCTTCTTCCTCTACTCAAGTGGCCAAGCAGCAGAAGTATTGGCTTCCTCCTCCTCCGTTTCGTCAGCCGTATCAGAAGAGCAAAGGTGGCAGTGGATCTTCCCACCCACCCAACCATGGCTTTCAGAACAAGACTTCGTCTCAAGCTCCAAGATCGAGTGCTCCGTATCACCGTCCGCTTTCAGAGGTCACGTGCAACAAGTGCCAACAGAAGGGTCACTATGCCAACAAATGCTTCAATCAGAGGCGTCTCCCCCCTCCTCCTCCTGTGAGATCGGCAAGTACAGCTGTGGTCAAGCATAACCCCAAGTACGCCAAGGTCAACATGGTGAATGCAGCTCAGGCAGAGGACTCGTCAGATGTCATCATGGGTAACCTTCCTGTTAACGATATTCCTGCAAGAGTTCTTTTTGACACTTGTGCATCGCATTGTTTCATTTCCAAACCTTTTGCATCAAAGTATGAGTGCGATTATCAGTACTTGCAAAGTTCCTTGCAAATCATGTCACCGGGCAAGCAAATGACAGCTAATATCTGTGTCCCGGATGTTACTATCACATTGGGCGACTACAAATTTCTAGCTTCTCCTATTGTTCTGGGCAACTCGGATATTGATCTTATTCTCGGGATGGATTGGCTTTCTAAGCACAAGGGGCATCTTGATTGTGCAGCCAGGAAGATTCAGTTGACTCATTCGTCTGAGGATGTAATTGTCTTTGCCGCTCGTGATGATACAATTCGTCTGTTTTCTCTCAATGAGAAGGGTGAACTGGATGCCATCTCGCAAATTCCAGTCGTTTGCGAATATCAAGACATCTTTCCAGAAGAGCTTCCAGGAATGCCTCCGCACCGGCCAGTTGAATTCGTCATCGATCTTGAGCCTGGCATGGAACCGGTTTGCAAGCGTCCTTACAAGCTCGGACCTAAAGAGTTGAAGGAGCTGAAGAAGCAACTCAATATTCAAGAGAGCATGGGTCTGATCCGACCTAGTTCTTCTCCGTGGGATTGTGGAGTTCTTTTTGTGAAGAAGGATGGAACGGACCAAATTTGTGTTGACTACCATCGATTGAACAAGAAGACTATCAAGAACAAGTACCCACTTCCCAACATCAACGAGCTGTTCGAACAACTCAAAGGTGCCCAAGTATTCTCCAAGCTTGATCTCCGTATGGGTTATCACCCGATTCGAATCCGTGAACAAGATATTCCCAAGACGGCTTTCAGGACAAGCTATGGTTCATACGAATACACTGTCATGTCTTTTGGCCTCGTCAACGCTCCTCCGACTTTCTCTCGCATGATGAACTTCATCTTCAATGCCTACACCAATGACTTCGTTTTGGTCTATCTCGACGACATTCTGGTCTTTTCGAAGAACAAGGAAGATCATGCCAAACACTTGCGTTTGGTGCTTGATAAGCTCAGGGAACACCAGTTCTACGCCAAGTTCTCAAAGTGCGAATTTTGGCTTGATGAGGTTCTTTATCTTGGGCATATCATCTCTGCCAAGGGTATTGCGGTGAATCCTGAGAAGGTGTCTGCAATTGTGAATTGGGAACCACCTCAAAACGTGAAGCAACTCCGTAGCTTCCTCGGTCTCGCAAGCTATTGTCCAAGGTTCGTTGAGAACTTTTCTAAGATCGCGAAGCCTCTCTCAAATCTTCTCCAAAAGCATGTCAAGTACGTTTGGTCTCCGGAGTGTGACATTGCTTTCAACACTTTGAAAGAGAAATTAGTCACTGCTCCAGTTCTGACTCCTCCTGATGAATCCAAACCATTCAAGGTCTTTTGCGATGCCTCTCTCCAAGGTCTTGGTGCAGTGTTGATGCAAGAGAACAAAGTTGTGGCTTATACCTCTCGCCAGTTGAAGCCCAACGAGAAGAACTACCCCACTCATGACCTCGAGTTGGCGGCAGTTGTGCAAGCTCTTTTGACTTGGAGACATCTCTTATTGGGAAGAAAAGTGGACATCTTCACTGACCACAAGAGTCTCAAGTACATCTTCACTCAGCCTAATCTCAACCTCAGGCAGACTCGATGGGTCGAAATGATTCAAGATATAATCTGAGTATCGAGTATACTCCAGGCAAGGCCAATGTGATTGCTGACGCTTTGAGCAGGAAGGCTTATTGCAACAGCCTGATTCTCAAGCCTTATCAACCCGAGCTTTGTGAAGCTTTCCGCAAACTCAATCTGCAAGTTGTTCCTCAAGGTTTCCTCGCCAACCTTCAAGTCTCTCCTACCTTGGAAGACCAGATTCGCCAAGCTCAACTTCTTGATGCTATGGTGAAGAAGGTGAAGATTGGGATTGCCAAGAGTCAACCCAAGTACAAGTGCTACCGCCTTGATGACAAGGATACTCTCTTCTTCGAGGATCGTATTGTTGTGCCCAAAGGTGATCTTCGTAAAGTGATCATGAACGAGGCTCACAATTCACTCCTCTCCATCCACCCTGGGAGCACGAAGATGTATCAGGACCTCAAGCAGGCTTATTGGTGGACTCGAATGAAGCGCGAGATTGCTCAGTTCGTGAATGAGTGTGATGTCTGCAGAAGAGTGAAGGCAGAACACCAAAGGCCAGCGGGTCTTCTCCAACCTCTTGCCATTCCAGAATGGAAGTTTGACCACATTGAGATGGACTTCGTGACTGGGTTTCCAAAGTCCAAGCGTGGCAATGTTGCTATATTCGTTGTCATTGACAAACTCACTAAAGTGGCTCACTTTCTGCCTATCAAAGAGTCTATCACTGCAGCTTAATTGGCGGAGCTCTACACCTCTTGGATTGTCTTTATGAATGGTATTCCTCAGGTGATCTCTTCAGACCGTGGCAGCATTTTTACCTCCAAGTTTTGGGATTCTTTTCAGAAGGCCGTGGGCACCAACATCCTCTTCAGCACAGTGTTCCATCCTCAAACTAGCGGTCAAGTCGAACGTGTCAATCAGATTCTTGAAGATATGCTCAGGGCTTGTGTGATCTCCTTCGGCATGAAGTGGGAGGATTGTCTTCCATTTGCTAAATTCTCCTACAACAACAGTTTTCAAGCAAGTTCAGGCAAGGCCCCATTCGAAATCCTGTATGGCAGGAAGTGCCGTACCCCTCTCAACTGGTCTGAAACCGGTGAACGTCAACTTCTAGGAAATGACTTAATCACAGAGGCAGAGGAAATGTGCAAAGTCATTCAAGATAACCTCAAAGCAACGCAATCGCGCCAGAAGAGCTACTATGATAGTAAGCACCGTGATTTGGCTTTTGAGATCGGAGATAATGTTTACCTCCACGTCTCTCCAATGAAAGGTACTCATCGCTTCGGTATCAAAGGGAAGCTTGCCCCAAGATACGTGGGACCTTTCAAGATCGTCAGCAAGAGAGGCGATCTCGCCTATCAACTCGAGCTTCCTTCAAACTTTGCAAATGTGCATGACGTGTTCCATGTCTCTCAGCTCCGCAAGTGCTTCAAGACTCCTGAACGCACCGTCAACTTCGAAGACAATGATCTCCAAGAAGATCTCTCTTATCGTGAGCACCCCGTTGCTATTCTTGAAGAGACTGAACGCAAGACTTGCAATAAGTCAATCAAATTCCTCAAAGTCAAGTGGTCACACCATTCCGACCGTGAAGCCACCTGGGAACGCGAGGATCACCTCCGTTCTGAGTACCCGGTGTTCTTCCAGTCCTAGATCTCGGGAGGAGATCCTTTCGTAGTGGTGGAGTGTTGTAACACCCCGGATATGATTTACCTAATATGTAATCCAACTCTTGCCGTTTTCGGCGTTAAGTTATTTTATTTTCTCGGGTTCGGGTTTTTGTCTCCGTGTGTTGTTGTCATTGTCATGCATCTCATATCATGTCATCATGTGCATTTCTTTTGCATACGTGTTCGTCTCATGCATCCGAGCATTTTCCCAGTTGTCCGTTTTGCATTCCGGCGCTCCATTCTCCTCCGGTGGTCATTTCTGCCTTTCTTTCGTGTGTGGGGATTAAACATTTCCGGATTAGACCGAGACTTGCCAAGCGGCCTTGGTTTACTACCGGTAGACCGCCTGTCAAGTTTCGTACCATTTGTACTTCGTTTGATGCTCCAACGGTTAACCGAGGGACCGAAAAGGCCTCATGTGTGTTGCAGCCCAACCCCCTTCCAATTTGGCCGAAAACCCACCAAAATCCTCTCCATCATCTACAGCATTCGATCACGATCGCGTGGCCGAAAACCGCACCTCATTTGGACACTCCTAGCTCCCTCTATGCCTATAAATACCACCCCCATTCGAATTCCGGGCGAAACCCTAACCACCTTCCCCTCTACGCGCCGGACGTGTCCGTCCGCCGCCGGACACGCCGTGCCACCGCCCGCGCCCAACCACAGGGCGCCACATGTCCCGCCTGAGCCCGGGACGGGCCCTCAAGGCCCATCGTCTCCCCGTGCCGCCCGGTCGCCTCCCTGCTACCCGGTCGCCTCCCCGCCGCCGACCGCTTGAAGCTCGCTGCCTCCGCCGCGCCTTACGCCGCCTCGCGCCGCCCGACTTAGCCGGCGCCTCCCCGCGCCACCCAGTCTCCTACCCGCCACCGACCGCTTTAAGCTCGTCGCCTCCGCCGCGCCATCTCCGTCCGCCGCGCACCTCGCCTCCAGGCCGACCACCGCTGTCCGCCGCTCCGGCCCCGAGCTCCGGCCACCGGATCCGCGCCGCCCCGACCCGTCTCTTCAAGCTCCAGCCACCACTCCTCCATCTCCGGGCATCCTCGAAAAATATGCACGATCTGGATCCAGATCTGGATCTGAGGTTGACCTAATCTTGCCCGAAACCCTAATAATTTGCGTTTTTCATCATGTTGTATCTCCGCATCCGTAGATCCGTTTTGGGCATACAACATATCAAAATGTTCGTCTCAGAGAGCACATCATTTCATATCATTGCATCATTTTCATTTGAGCTCATATTGGTGCCCGAAATGCTGTTGGAAGAGTGCTATTTGAGTTAATTGTCAGATCTGCTGGTCCAAATAGCTATTTGTCATTTTGCCATGTTTATTGTGTGCATGATATGCCCCTGAGCTCTACATATGTTTTGTTATATGCTTTGTCATCTTTCTAGAGGTGCTATCCATGTATTTTTGTGATGTGTGTGGTGACTAGCACAAGCTTGCAAATTGGTGCATTCGTTAATGCTGATTTCAGGGACTTAGCAATTCCACCAAGTCCTTGATCTGTTTTTATCAATATGGCATATGTTCATCTTGTTTCCTAGTGATCCGTGCCTCTTTTGAGGATGATCAGTAAGGATGTTTTGTTAATATTGTAGTGCTCTTTCCATCCCTGTCTTTGTTTGCAATTATGGAGCAACCTAGCTTGAGTCAATCGAGCTCTACTTTTTCTATTTCGTGAATCTAGGGAGACTGTCTACTTGTTAGCGATTTTGCCAAGGATGTTGTAGTTGATCCGTGCATGCTATGTTATTGTTCTTGCCATGTCTAGCTTGCATAATGTGTACTCTTGATGGGTGTATGCTTAGATTGTCATGACATGCTCTGTAGTGAGTGCATCGAGCTCGTAAACATGCCTACTTGATACCTGATTTGCATGCTCCAGTTTTTCTCTAAGTCTGTGATCTGTTTAAGTTTTTGCCATGTTCACATGCTTGCAATTGTATTTTCTGATTCCTTTTGGCTCAAGGTCACTAAGGGACTTTTGTTAAGCTCTTTGAGTAGCTCCATGCCATGCTTTACTGTGCCATGTTCAGGCCCTGTAGCATATAGTTTTCATGCGCCAAAGTGTGCTACCTGATCTGAAATTCCAGACAAGTGTTAATTTCACTAAGTCTGATATCTGTTTACCAATTGCACTTTTGCCATGCTTGTTTGAACCTATTAATGGATGAATTGGCCAAAGCTCAGTGTTCCTCTTTTGTTAAGCATCATGAATGGATCCCTTCCATGTATTTTTTTGCCATGTTTGAGTGCTGTAGCATGTTTGTCTTGTTGCATTTATATGGCTACTTGCTGTTTATCGCAGACCGGTGCCATATTTGAATTGCTCGCCATTTCCAAACCGTGTCTCCGATTCCGGCGTTCTTTATATCGTTTTCGAGCGAAATCATCTCACCTTTCCAGTGGCACCCTTGGATTTCCAAGTTGAGGCCAGGTTCATTCATTCCTTGTCAAATCTTGCATTTGCATCACATATTGCATCCCGCATAGCATACCATGTTTGCATCATGTTGTTTGAGCTTTGCACGTGGTTGATTGTGTCCTTTTTGCTTGTTTGTCTTGTTTGGGTAGAGCCAGGAGACGAGTTCGCTAACGAGGAGCCCGTTGAGTTTGCTTTCGAGGATCCAGTCAACTCTGACAACTTTGCAGGCAAGATGATCATACCCTCGAAATCACTTCTATCTTTGCTTTGCTAGATGCTCGTTCTTTTGCTATGCCTATGCTATGATGCCTACCACTTGCTTATAATGCCTCCCAAATTGCCATGTCAAACCTCTAACCCACCATGTCCTAGCAAACCGTTGATTGGCTATGTTACCGCTTTGCTCAGCCCCTCTTATAGCGTTGCTAGTTGCAGGTGAAGATTGGAGACCGTTCCTTGTTGGAACATTATTTACTTGTTGGGATATCATTATATTATCTTGTCATCTTAATGCATATATATACTTGGTAAAGGGTGGAAGGCTCGTCCTTTTAGCGTAGTGTTTTGTTCTAGTCTTGCCACCCTAGTTTCCGTCATATCGGTGTTATGTTCCCGGATTTTGCGTTCCTTACGCGGTTGGGTGATAATGGGAACCCCTTGACAAATCGCCTTGAATAAAACTTCTCCAGCAATGCCCAACCTTGGTTTTACCATTTGCCACCTAGCCTCTTTTTCCCTTGGGTTTCCGGAGCCCGAGGGTCATCTTATTTAAACCCCCCCGGGCCAGTGCTCCTCTGAGTGTTGGTCCAAAAAACTAGAGTCCTGTGCAGCGCCCCCTCGGGGAAACTCGAGGTTTGGTTTTAGTTGTATGGAGCGCTCATCTGAGTGTGCCCTGAGAATGAGATATGTGCAACTCCTATCGGGATTTGTCAGCACATTCTGGCGGTGTTCCTGGATTGGTTTAAACTTGTCGGGTTGTCTTGTAGAACCGGGATACCGAGTCTAATCGGAATGTATCGGGAGAAGGTATATCCTTCGTTGACCGTGAGAGCTTGTCATGGGCTAAGTTGGGACCCCCTGCAGGGATTTGAACTTTCGAAAGTCGTGCCCGCGGTTATGGGAAGATGTGAATTTGTTAATGTCCGCTTGTAGATAACTTGAACCTTAACTTAGTTAAAATGAATCAACTGTGTGAGTTACCGTGATGGTCTCTTCTCGGCGGAGTCCGGGAAGTGAACACGGTGTTGGAGTAATGTTTGCCGCAGGTTGTTCTCTAGTTATTCGATCGCGCTTTGCCTTCTCTTCTCGCTCTCATTTGCGAATAGGTTAGCCACCATATATGCTAGTCGCTTGCTGCAGCTCCACTTATTACCTTGCCTTACCTATAAGCTTAAATAGTCTTGATCACGAGGGTGGGAGATTGCTGAGTCACTGTGGCTCACAGATTACTTCCAAACCAGATGCAGGGCCAGACGACTCTGTTCCAGATGACGCACTTGAGCTCAAGTGGGAGTTCGACGAGGACTCACGCCGTTACTATGTGTCTTTCCCTGAAGATCAGTAGTGCTGGCCAGTTGGGGCGATCGGGACCGTGTCGCATGTTAGGTTGATCTTTTATTTTGGCACCGTAGTCGGGCCATGAGTGATTGGATGATGTAATGCTATTTATGTACTGTAACATCCCAAATTTTCAATTTGGAATGTTATACATTAGATCTTCATGCATATCATATTTTATTTTGCTTTTGGTTTTAATCCTAGAAAATCCTAAGCAACTCAAGGACCCACGGAGAGAGTTGGGGATTTCGTTATTTACATATTTGAGTTTTCTCAAATTTTGTAAACAGGATCATTTGATTTTATTTATTTTATCATCAATTATTTCTATTACAAAAATATGAGAGAGGGAATAAAATGACTTTCCCAAAATATAGAAATATTGAGGATTTAATAAAAAATCAAATAAGATTTATTTCGGAGTTTTTCGGTATTTTTATTTCAATTTAGGAAATGCGCATTTTTCAAAATTGCATATAGGGCCCGAATAAATGTTCACTTTTTCGGGCTTGATTTTAGAAACCCGCGAAAATTTATTTCAGGATTTTTGGAATCTGTTTAGTATTTCTTTTTAATTTTTTTTCCTAGCGTAATTATTTTTAAAAAAAGAGCGGAACCGACTATGGGCTATATTCGGCCAGGACTCCCCTGGCCGGGGCCTTTATAAGCCGGGGCAAGCCAGCCCGAAGGCCAGCCGCCCTGAAACCCTAGGCCCAGCCGCCGCCAGCTGCCGCCGCTGCCCCGCCGCCGATTCGCCGGAGCCGCGCGTCACCCGAGGTTCGCCGGCCTCGAAATCCGTGCCGTTTTTTTAGGAAAAAAAATTCCGTTCGTCGTTTTCTTTTTCGTCGGATTTTTCCACGGTTATTTTCTGATCGCGATTTCTGATCCGATTTTCGTTTTAGTATAACTTTTCGCTCGTTTATCGGAATCAGGCGATTCAAGCGCCTGGAGTTTCGTCTCGAAACCCTCTTTCCGAATAATCAACTTAAACAAGATTTTGCTACTGTAAAATTTGACTTAGATCCAGATTACTAGAACGAAGTTGTTTTCTTTCGCCGTTTGATTTCTTTTGCTTCGTTCGATTTGATTCTTTTTGCAAACCAGGGTTCTTAAGTTGAACTTTCTGGTTAGATCTTCTATTTGAGTTTTACCTCTACATAAGATGAGTACTTATTGTATGCTTGTTTGTTTGTCTGTGATAGAATACTCGGAGTGCGCCGCCTGTTACTTTGAATCTCTAGGTTTCGCGGATCATCAGCAAGGCAAGTAACACTTTGATCATACCTTTTTCTACAACCCAGTTTTATTGCATTAGATCAATCCTCACACATTGTATGATTAGGATCTAATTAAATTGTGGGATGGGAAGTAGATGATGTAGTACCTATTACCTGTTTATTATCAAACCTTTGGGAGTTATTTCTACGTTTGCTTATTATGCCATGCTATGCTAGTAGACGTGGATTGGGTGAGTGATATCCATGACAGATGTGAGATTGTTAATTAATGGTTAATCTAAGGTGGCAACCTAAACACACATCTGGGTGCATTGAGGCACCTGGGTATTCTAGGACTTGCCTGTTTTTCTTTTGGACCGCCACCCAGGCTCAAAGGCATCATGAGATTATTCATACTAGAAACTTCCGTGTGCAGCCACAAGCCATTATGGGCTCTGGCATAGTTGATTAAGTCATGCGAACTCTTACAGGGTAGACTAGCAGATGTAGGGGATGTAGGTGGTACGGTCTACCCGATCGTAAGGTGCTAGCGCTTCTGAAAGACTATGTCTCGGTCATCCGTTTCTCAAACACCATGTAGTGCGAGAAATCCAACGGAGGCGATCGAGTCTTGTGGGGAAAAGTGCGCAAACCTCTGCAGAGTGTAATAAACTAATCATGGTTAGCCGTGTCCCCGGTTATGGACATCTTGAGTATCTAGTACCTGGATTATCATGTGAATCGCAACATGTTACTCTAAAGTAAATTTTGCTGGGTTTAATGATCTTACTTTAATTGGGATTGAGAATGCTGTCAACCATTCTCAATGTTTAACAACCACCATGATAGTAATTAAATTTATTCCTTGGAAGTAGGGAAAAATTGGCTTTACGCAAAAATTGTAACCATAGAGCTTTCCACCAGCCAAATATGCATATAGTATAGCTGTTGCATTCCTTTACTCTCTATGTGTTACCTTGCCAGCATATTCCATGTGCTGACCCGTTTTCGGGCTGCAACGTTAATGTTGCAGACTTTTCAGACGATGATTAAGGAGTTTTTAGGTCATGGTTCTATACTCAGTGATGCCGTTGGAGTTGATGGACTCACTTATCCTCCATGCCTTCCGCTGTTATCGTTATTAGATGGCCTTAAGCCATATTTATTGTAATAAGTTCTCTTTTGAGACACTCGATGTAATAAGTGTGTGATTGCTACTCCATTATAAATCCTTCGGGTACTGTGTGGTGTCAGCATTACTGATCTAGGGATGACACTGGAGCATAGAGATCAGACTGTTTGAGGTCTGGTCGCTACATGTACTTTGTTTGACGTGGCGAGTGTAAGCCAACTATGTTCCTTCCCCTTTTATTATTTATATTACATGGGATGTTGTGAAGATTGCCTAACTTGCGACATTGATTTCAATGAAGTTATGCCTCTAAGTCGTGCTTCGACGCGTAGGACATATAGCCGCATCGAGGGCGTTACAATGGTGTCCTTAAGATACTTGTTGTATACCTCGCCAATGCGTCCAATGGCGATGTGGGCGGCCATGCTCTTTCCTACACTCCAAGTTGGTGCATCAAAGGAAAAATCTATGGGCTTAGTAACTGGTGTGAATGTCCTTCCTGGAACATGTACTCGAATCATCCAGCGCTCTTCTTCAGGTAGAGTGGCGGTGTAGGTCCTGGTGTTGCTTGCTATTGCGATGCTCAGGTACCTAGTGACTTCCTTCAAGTGTCGTCCGAAAGGGGTGTCGTCATCCGGTTGAGCAAACTTGTTCCTTGTGTCTGCCATCTATAGAGTAGAAAATGGAGAAGAGTCAGAAATGAGTAGAGAAGAGTATCCTGTGGCTTGTCCTAGTGGTCGCGTCCTACAGTCAGCGTGTGCTCCGATACCATCCTGTAGCGACCCGACCTCAGACGGTCAAGTCTCTGTGCTTAAGTTTCATCCCTGGATCGGTATTGCTGACACACACAGTACTCGAGGATTTATAACAGAGTTCAATCACACACTTATTACATCGAATGTCTCAAAAGAGGACTTATTACAAAAATATGGCTGAAGGCCATCTAAATAAGATAACAGCGAAAGCTTCGAAGGTAGAAGAGTCCATTCAACTCCACGGCAAAACTCAGTGCGTGACAACGAACTAGCGCATCTTACTCTTCGTCTGAAAACTCTGCAACATAATATGTTGCAGCCTATGTAGGTCAGCACATGGAATATGCTGGCAAGATAACACTATAGAGAAATGAACAAATAATAGCTATCACTACATGCATATTGGCTGGTGGAGGCTCTATGGTTATCATTTGCATAAAGCTAGTTTTTTCCTACAACAAAGGAATATGTTTTATTTAACTACAAAGTTGGTTGAAAACATTGAGAAGGTAACCCCAACTCAATCCCAATTTAAAACTTTAATAACCCGACAAAATTAAATAAGTACAGTGATGAGATCAACATAATAATTCAAGTACCAAATACTCAGGATGTCCGTAACCGGGGACACGGCTAACCATGATTAGTTTACAAACTCTGTAGAGGTTTGCGCACTTTTCCCCACAAGACTCGATCTCCTCCGTTGGATTTCTCGCACTATATGATGTTTGAGAAACGGATGATCAAGACACAGTCTTTCGGAAGCGTTAGCTTGTTACGACGGGTAGACAGTACCACCTACATCCCCTACATCTTCTAGTATACAACTGTAAGAGGTCACACAACATACTCAACTATGCCAGAGCCCATAATGGCTTGTGGCTGCACACGGGAGTTTCCAGCATGAATAACATAATGATCTCTTTGAGCCTGGGTGGCGAACCATAGGAAAATCACACGGATACCCCGGGATCTCCTTGGAAAACACTGGATTCCCTAGGTGCCCACAAACCAATCCACCCAGTTGTGTATTAAAGTAGCCACCTTAAGTTTAACCTTAGTTAACAATAATCTCTCACATCTTTCATGAATTCTCTGAAACCAAACCACATCTACGAGCATAGCATAGCAGTATAAGCATAACGTAGTAACACCGAGGGTTTGAAATAAAAGGGCAATAGGTTCCTACCTCATCAAATACTTCCCAAATATCCACATGTTATCAATCCTACTCATGCAATGTTTGAGGGTTGAAACTAATGCATAAAAACTGGGTAATAGAGGGATATGATCAAAGTGTTACTTGCCTTGCTGACGATTGGAAAACCCTAGAGATTCATAGTAGCACGTTTCGCACTCCGAAAACTCTATCGTGAACAAACAATACCATATATAATCACTCACGCATAATATGCAAAAATTAAAACCCAAAATAAAAGATGCAGACTGAAAATTCAAGTGAAGAGCTTTGATTTGCAAAAAGAATCAATCGAATCGGAGCTACAAAACTCAAACTACGATCAAAAGAAGTTCAAAAACAAATCTTCTTGAAACCAAATTTTAAATTTTCAAAACCATCTTCAAGTTGATTATCTGGAAAGAGGGGAAAAAGACGAAGATTTTGGCATTGGTTTCACTGGATTTGGGTAAATGAGCAAAAAATAGTGAAGGTTTGAAGATCAGGGACTAATCTATGATAAAAGTATTTACGTATAGGTCCCTGGCCAAAAAATAAAACTAAAAGAAAAACCTAACGAACGAACGTTCGTTAACAGAAACTAATGAACAAACATATTCGCTAACAGAGAGAAATGGGTGAACGTTCGCTAACTAGCGAACCCTAAAAAAACCGATCTAAACGAATAACCGGAAAAAACGAGGCGGGTTTTCACGGTTTTTACCGGTTCGACAGTTTTGATGGAAAACCGCCGGCGGATTCAGATGGCGACGGTTGCGGTGGCTCCGACTTACGGCGCGTCGGAGGGGCTGCGGGGTGGGGCGGTATGGGCGGCAGCGGCGGCGGCGGTGGTGCGAGGCGGTGGCAGTAGAGGCGATGAACGGTGGCGCGGGACGGCGGCTCGGCTGCGGCGGCGGGGCTGCGGGTTTGGTGGTAGGAGGGGGCGGTGGCAGCGACATATAAAAGGGGGAAGGAAGGCAGCGGGGTGGCTTGCGGGAGGGGCGGGGTCGGACACAGCGACGGCGATGGCGGTGGGCAAACTCGGGACTCCGGTCCCAAGCCGGAGGAAGGCGGCGGCGCAGTGGGCCGTGGCTCGGCTGCGGCTGGGCCAGCCCAAGAAGAAGTTCTAAAAAAATTCCTCGAAAATACAGAAAATCCTAATAAAATATACGAAATTCTAAAAAAGAAATCCATAAGCAATTTTCACCGTCCAAACCTAATATTTAAGATAAGATGAACATTTTTCTGGACTAAAATGCAATTTTCAAAAATGCATGTTTTTCTCTAATTCAAATAAAATATAAATAAAAATAATTTGATTTCAAAATTCCTTCTCTAATATTTCTCTTCTGTTTGAAGAAGTCATTTTATCTTCTCTCATTTATTTTGGTTATTGGAAATAATTGGAGAGAAAATATTAAAACCAAATTGATCCTCTTTTGAAATTTGAAACTGAATTCAAATATGAAAATTTGTGAAACCTCCAACTCTCTCCTTGGGTCCTTGAGTTGCTTAAGATTTCTATGATCACAACCAAATGCAAATAAAAAAATGATATGCATATGATGATCTATGTATAACATCCAAATGGAAAATTGGGAGGTTACATGAGGGAAATTATCTTGTGGGTGAAAATGCAGTTGAAGTTCCCCGATGGGTATGCAATAAATCTAAAGAGGGGAGCGAATGTCATGGTGGTCGCACGGAAGATGCCATGGGATGGCTAAAGAGAGGAGGAGGCTCTAGGGCACTGGTGGGCTCCAGAGGCAAGGTCAGCATGAGCGAGCACGGGACGCAAGACATACCCAGGTTCGGGGCTCTCTGGAGAGATAACACCCCTAGTCCTGTCGAGTGTGGTTAATATGTAATAGTACAAAGTTGCTCCTAGAGCTGTATGGAGGGAGAAGGAGGTCTAGCCAAGGCTTAGGTTGCTCCCTCTCCTCGGGTGTTGCCTTGTGTGTGATCGATTGTGCGAATGAAGTGGGTTCCGCCCGTATGACAGAGGGCTCCTCAGGGGTTTTATAGGTCAACCCCCCCATGGGTACAAGGGTAATATTACAAGGCCGTAGGGCCGGGTTGTCAATGTCCAGGAACCCGGTGTTGGGACCCACCGGGTACCAGGGCTCGCCGGGTTCTCCGGGCACGAGCCCCATGAGCCTAGGGGGCACTGTGTCGTCTTGTCGATCGTCATGGCATGGCCCGGTTGAGTCGGCTATAGGGGCGCTCCGTCGGGTTGCCGCTTGCAGGCGTCATTGGTCACGCCGGGACACTATTGCCATGCCTGGCCTAGTCAGTGGGGAGGCGTAGGGCACTGTAGCCACGCCGGCCCTAGTCAGCGGGTAGGTGGAGGGCACTGTTGCCTCATCCGGCTGACTAGAGGCATGGGCGGGGTACTGTGGCATTGATCACTAGCTGGTGGAGACTCGTCCCATCGTACGGCTGGGATGGGACGGCCGCTGGCCCTTTGCCGGTTTTGGAGAACACGCTAAGGGCAGTGCTGGCTTACTAGAGAAATCTTGAGCTTCGTTGTTGGGGCCGAGTGGAGGAGCCTGGCCGGGTCGGCCTGCTTGGCCGAATCGAGCGACCTCGCCGATTTGAGCAACTCGGTCGAGGTCGGGCCGGATTGAGGGGTGATGCTGGCCCTGTTGTTTTTGAAAAGGGTCCGGGTACCGTTGCCTGCCTGGGGTTCATCCCCCCGACAGTAATCCCCAAAGCTATGAAGGTCCGCCTTCTTCGGGTGGTTGGCCTTCGCAGTTTCCCCCTTGCACAGAGGCAAACTTGGTGACCGCCGGGTCCGGCAACACCCACTGTGTCCTAGCTTCCGGAAGCCAAATCGCGGCGTCTTGGTCACGGCGGGAAACCGAGGAGCTCGACGAATCTTGGGCAATCTCTTGGGCTTCGCGCGGCCGCCACGTGGCGCATGGGAGCCGGAAGGGCCTGACAGGCCACGCACGCGATAGGATGGGGCGACGCTCTAGGGCCCGCCGCTGCACGCCCTTGACCCATGCGCGTGGATTTATTGCAGCGTCCGCAGGTTGGTTGCTATTCTCCAGGCAGTTATTGCGTGCGTACGTGCGCACTTATTGCGGGGAAGTGGGGGGATGAGCGCAGACGATCCCACTTCCCCACGTTTCGAACCATGGCCTATAAATTGGGGGCAAGGGGTGCGGTGGAGATCACTCACGCTCGCGCACCACTGCCTCTTCGTCCTCCCTTTGCTTCCGATGGTCGCCGCCAGTCGAGACACCCGCCGTTCCGAGCAGAGTTTTCCTGCCATCTTCATTTCCCCTTTCACCTTCTTCTTCGCGCGCGGGACGATGGCGCTGCCATCAGACTCGTGGATGGGCTTGACCGTCACCCTCGACGACATCGCCTACCTCCGCGACACCAGGCGCCTGCCAAGGGCGGAGGAGGTCGAGGCTCGCCTCCCGCAAGGCGAATGGGAGCCGTGGCCCAGAGGCTAGGAGTGGGTGGTCTCCCTGCCGCACTTCCAGCGCGGGTTCGGGCTGCCCGCGAGCGGCTTCTTCCATGAGTTTCTGGAGTTCTTCGGGCTCCAGCCTCATCACCTTGGCGCCAGCGCGATCGTGCAGCTGTCCGGTTTAGTCACCCTCTGGGGTCGAGCCTTCGATCGTCCTCTGGGTGCGCTTCCTGTCTCTCAAGCAGCAGGGGCCGAAGGCCGAGGAGATGTCCGAGTGCGGGGCAGCCGTCATCACCAAGCGGTCGGGCACCGACTGCCCGAAGATGCCGCTGGAGGATTCTGCCAAGAAATGGCAGAATTTCTTCTTCTCCGTCCGTAGTGTCGGCGAGGACCGCATCAACCTTCCGCAGTTCATCAACTCGTCGCCGTGGGGGAAGCTGAACGGGGGGTACTACCCCAAGCACCCGTCGCAGGAGGTGCTAAACTTGTGCGAGCGGGTGTCGGTGATGAAGGAGCAGGAGAGGCTCACCGGCACCGACCTCATCACCGCCTTCATCGTCCGGCGAGTGCTGCCGCTGCAGCGACGCAGCCACCTCATCGGCCAGATGGCCGGCCTCCAAGATCCCAACCGCATGGCGAATACATGGTTGGCGGTGGAATAGATCGCGCGCCAGGTTAACGATATCTCCAAGGCCAACTTGGGGGTCGACTGGGCGTTCGAGAAGGCCCCGTACAGCCGTGCAAACCCGGCTCCGTTGGTGAGTCCCTGGTCTCCGTACTTCACTGCTGCTTCTCTTCTCGTTCGTCCTGACGCGACACGGGAGGTGCTTCTGAATGCCATCCGGTACCCTTATTACCGGGCACGGGTACAGGTGGTGCGCGACGCCTCAGAGTAGCCCGAAGCCCAAGACGGAGCGGAGGCGGCTGCCGATGCGGGCGCAGGGCACCGAGCAGGTGAGCCTTGTTTCTACTCCTTGAGTTGCCGGTCACTGAACGGCTTCGGAAATGTTGATGTGAGCTGTTGACACAGCGGCACCGGGTGGAGGGGGCGGTGGCGCGGCTGGAGCCAGGTCGCCTCGGGTGCCGGGGACGGCGCGGCGCCTGCACGGGAAGGATATTGCCCCGCCACGGGCCCCAGCCGTGAAGCGCGCGGGGGACACGGCCGGAGGCGCGAAGCCGCCCACCAAGAGAAGGCGCGGCTGAGGGAGTCTTGGATTAGGGGGTCTCTGGACAGCCGGACTATATCCTTTGGCCGGACTATTGGACTATGAAGATACAAGATTGAAGACTTCGTCCCATGTCCGGATGGGACTCTCCTTGGCATGGAAGGCAAGCTAGGCAATGCGGATCTGAAGATCTCCTCCCTTGTAACCGACTCTGTGTAACCCTAGCGCCCTCCAGTGTCTATATAAACCGGAGGGTTTAGGCCATAGGACAACATACAATCATACAATCAACTCTTCTAATACTCATATCATCAAGAACAATCAAGCAGGACGTAGGGTATTTCCTCCATCAAGAGGGCCCGAACCTGGGTAAACATCATGTCCTCTGCCTCCTATTACCATCCGCCTTAGACACACAGTTCGGGACCCCCTACCCGAGATCCACCGGTTTTGACACTGACATTGGTGCTTTCATTGAGAGTTCCACTGTGTCATCACCATAAGGCTTGATGGCTCCTTCGTTCATCGGTAGCGATGCGGTCCAGGGTGAGGCTTTCCTCCCCGGATAGATCTTTGTATTCGGCGGCTTCGCACTACGGGCCAATTCGCTTGGCCATCTGGAGCAGATCAAGAGCTATGCCCCTAGCCATCAGGTCAGAATCGGAAATTTAAACTACACTGCCAACATCCGCGGAGACTTGATCTTCAACTGATTCGAGCCCGTGACAGGTGCGCCGCACAATCACGACGAGCACGACATAACTCTGCTGTCGGACAGTGTTCGGGAGATCGCATCTGCAACTACTCCGGCCGTCAATCCAGAGCAAATCGCGCCATCCGAGAGCGGAGGGATAGACCCTGCCATGGAGGTCACACTCTCAGTGGCAATAGAGCCGGATACTGACTTCACCTCTTACGAGAGCCGTGTCGCCAAACCACTGGATTCACCTCTGGCCATGGACTCCGAGCCGCCTACACCCGTGCCCGTCGAATCCGAATGGGCGCCGATCATGGAGTTCACCTCCGCGGATATCTTTTAGCACTCGCCCTTCGACGATGTGCTAAATTCATTGAGGTCCCTCTCCCTGTCAGGAGAACCTTGGCCGAACTATGTCCGGCTAGAATGGGATGCGCACGACGAAGAAATTCGCTGCCCACCCACCACCCACTTAGTAGCCACTGTCGACGATTTACCCGACATGCTCGACTTCGACTACAAAGACATCGATGGTATGGACGACGATGCAAGAGACGAGAAGCAACCACCGCCCACGGGGCGCTAGACCGCTACCTCATCATACGACATATATATGGTGGACACCCCCAAAGAAGGCAATGGCGACGAGACAGCGGAGGATGACCCCTCCAAGAAGCAACCCAAGCGCCGACATCAGTGGCGCTGCCCTAAGTCCCGCCACAACAAAAGTAGTGATACCGGCAAAAGAGATAATAACACTCCGGATAGTGCCGAAGACAATCACAATCCCCTCCAGCACGATGTAGAGCCCGAGGATGAACAAGCCAGCCCTCTAGAGCATGCAGCAGATGGAGAACCGGAGGAGGACAATTACGTGCCTCTCTCTGAAGACGAGGCGAACCTCGGCGACGAAGAATTTATCGTGCCTGAGGACCCTGTCGAACAGGAGCGATTCAAACGCCGTCTTAAGGCCATAGCAAATAGCCTGAATAAAAAGCAACAACAGATTCAAGCTGATCAAGACTTGCTAGCAGACAGATGAACTGAAGTCCTTGCGGCCGAGGAATATGAACTCGAGCGCCCCTCCAAGAATTAACGAAAACGCAGGTTGCTACCTCACCTCGAGCAGGAAGCATTGAAGCCCCATGCACCAGTGTACGATGCGGCTAACCGGCAACTACGTGGCCGAGCCAAAGAGGCATTTCAGCCCGAAGCTCAGCCTACACCTCACTGCCACCCAATCCAAAATACCAATGCTCGGGGCAACACACAGGACCTGCGAGACGTATTGGACAGTAAGGAAAAACTCGCAAGGTCAATATATGGGTCACGGGCACGCGCGCCAACATGGGACGATGATCGTCGCGCCGGATATGCCAAAAGCAAATCCGGCCGAGCCGAATACAGCAGACAAGACTCATATGAACTGCGTCGGGATATATCCCACCACAGAGGCGCCACACACCCCCTATGCTTCACTGATGAAGTTATGGTTCACGAATTCTCGGAGGGTTTCAAACCCGTAAATATCGAATCATATGATGGTACAACAGATCCCGCCGTATGGATTGAGGATTTCCTCCTTCACATCCACATGGCTCGCGGTGATGATCTACACGCCATCAAGTACCTCCAACTAAAACACAAAGGACCAGCTCGGCATTGGCTGAGTAGCTTGCCAGCAGACTCCGTCGGTAGTTGGGAGGATTTGGAACACGCATTCCTTGCCAACTTCTAGGGCGGTTATGTGCAACCACCGGATGCCGATGACCTGAGCCATATAACTCAGCAGCCAGGGGAATCGGCCAGACAATTCTGGATTCGGTTCCTGACTAAGAAAAATCAAATTGTCGACTGTTCGGACGCAGAGGCCTTCGCGGCATTCAAGCACAACATCCGTGACTAGTGGGTTGCCCGCCACCTTGCCCAGGAGAAGCCAAAGTCTATGTCAGCCCTCACGACACTCATGACCCGCTTTTGCGTGGGCGAGGATAGCTGGCTGGCTCGCAACAATAACACATTGAGAAATCCGGGCGCTTCGGATAAGAAAGATGCCAATGACAGACAACGTCGTAACAGACCAAAGCGCCGCAATAACGGCGATAAAACCGAGGATACGGCAGTCAATGCCGGATTCAGAGGCTCTAGATCCGGTCAGCAGAAAAAGCCATTTAAATGAAGTACTCCGCTCCGTCCAGTTTGGATCGCATACTGGAGCGCTCGTGTCAAATCCACGGCACCCCCGACAAGCCAGCCAATCACACCAACAGAGAATGCTGGGTGTTCAAGCAGGCCGGCAAGTTAAATGCCGAAAACAAGGACAAGGGGCTGCATAGTGATGACAAGGAGGAGCCCCAGCCGCCGAACACGGGAGGACAAAAGGGGTTCCCCCCACAAGTGAAGACGGTGAAAATGATATACGCAACCCACATTCCCAAGAGGGAGCGGAAGCGTGCACTAAGGGACATCTATGCGATGGAGCCCATCGCCCCAAAGTTCAACCCATGGTTTGCTTGCCCGATCACCTTTGATCACAGGGATCACCCCACTAGTATCCGTCATGGAGGAACCGCCACACTGGTCCTAGACCCCATCATCGACGGATTTCATCTTACTCGAGTCCTTATGGACGGCGGCAGCAGCCTGAACCTGCTCTATCAGGATACAATGCGCAAAATGGGTATCGATCCCTTGAGGATCAAACCCACCAAAACCACCTTTAAGTGCGTCATCCTAGGTATAGAGGCCCATTTCACAGGCTCAATCACACTGGAAGTAGTCTTCGGAACACCGAACAACTTCCAAAGCGAGGAGTTAATCTTCGACATCGTCTCGTTTCGCAGCGGCTATCATGCACTGCTTGGACGAACTGCATTTGCAAAATTAAATGTCGTACCACATTACGCATACCTCAAGCTTAAGATGCCAGTACCTCAGGGGGTCATAACAGTGAATGGAACACACAGAACGCTCGCTCCGCACGGAAGAGCACACTGCGGCCCTCGTAGCAGAAGCACAAAGCAGCCTTTCAAGGCAAACCACTAATTCGGCGATACAGCCCCCGAACACCTTCAAGCGTGTCCAGAGTAAACTGCAACAGGATCACCTGCCACGTTTAGAGCTTGCCTAGGAATTCGGCCCCCGTCCCAGTCCCAGTCAAGCGACGAAATCCGTGCCGCGCATACATAATTACGCATTGAAAATACCATGGACATAGGCGGGGGCACGATGAGGACACTCCCTGCAATGCGGCTTAACCGCCCTAGGGGCTGTATATCTTTATCATTTATTTTCTCTTTCAGGGCCTAACTCTCTGGAAGCCCTTTCCGGCAGCATGATTGCCGGACACATTACGAGAAGGAACAACCAAGGCGACAAGAAGCCGGGATGTACACGAGAACCCCCGGGTGGTCTCTAATAATAATACTCGCTTTCTACTATCCATACGCAGCTTGCCCTTGGATAGGACATTTCGAGCAGTCCTACTTTCTGCTTATTACACTACCTGTACCAGTACGCTTCGACGTATTATTTAAATAACAATGCATAGCATTAGTTTAATATTGCATTATTCATTCCCTTTTTTCCTTTATGTCCATTTACGACAATCCAAACCCGTAAATTTGGGTACGGTCAGTACGCCAGGGGCTTTTGTTTACCCCATAATACGGCGTGAGAAGTCCAAACACTTTCGATAGTGCGGCACCCCAAACTTATAGTATTATATGCATTAGCTCTGAATCATGTCTTGGGTCAATAGTTGGGTGTGCCCGGCTCCCATGCTTTGGTACCTTATGTTCCGCTATATCGGCTAAGGTAGCGGTGGGAGAACTACTGCGATTGTGTCCCGGCTCTTCCGGACGAGCACCTCAGTAGAGAAAGACGAAAACTGACTGTCATGATATGGCAAGAGACTGGTCGCTGTTCGAGAGGTCTCAAGTCCTTAAAGACTTTTTCCACTTCGGGCGAGGAGTCGGCCTTGTCCGGCTTAGGCGTGTATAGCGCCCCAAATTCGGCCCTCCGAATACCAAGGGCTTCGCCAAAATTTAAAATTGTAGACTTCCATGGCTAAGTGAGAGTGATAAAGCATTATAGTCTGATTGCCTGGTTCGTTGCACTGAACACCTCCCTTGAAGGACCCAAAATTGGGGTAAAGAGTGCTCAGGTTTATCCAGAACACCCCAGTACTAGTTACATGGGGGCAGAAGCCGACGACTGGCCAACTCTTAGATTTTATAAACGGCCGCACAGAAGGTAATATTTTAAATTAAAAAAAGCATCGCATGGCGCAAATGAACTCGTTTCATATTACAGTATCACATGAGCATGTTCATTCAAAAATTACATCCTTGGCACACTCATCCGCCACAATGCGGGAACCCTTCAGGACACTCTCATAGTACATCTCGGGGCAGCGATGCTCCTTGCCTCTAGCGGCCCCTCCTTCACCAACTTCACGGCGTCCAGCTTCGCCCATTGCACCTTCGCCCGGGCAAAAGCCCTGCGCGCACCCTCCATGTAGACGGACCGCTTTATGACTTCAAGCCGTGGGCAGGCATCGATGAGCCGCCTTACAAGACCGAATTATCTGCCAGATAGGGGCTCGCCAGGCCACATCCAGACTATAAGGCCCCTCATGGCTTGTTCGGCCGCCTTGTGAAGCTCGACCAACTGCTTTAGTTGGTCGCTCAAGGGCACGGGGTGTTCGGTCCCAGTATACTAAGACCAGAACAACTTCTCCATCGAGCTCCCCTCCTCAGCTCGGTAAAACTCCGCGGCATCCATTACACTGTAGGGAAGATCTGCAAACGCTCCTAGAGAGCTCCGAACTCGGGTAAGAAAAAGGAAAGTCTCCTTCACGTGCTTGCTTTGCATAATGAATGCCTTACCCGCTGCTATCTTCTTCACCGCAGCAATCTCCTGGAGGGCCTTGTGTGCTTCGGCCTTGGCACTCCGGACGCTTTCAAGCGCCTGTGCAAGCTCGGCCTCTCACGTCTTAGAGTCAAGCTCCAAGGACTCGTGCTTTTTGGCAAGAGCCTCGAGCTCTTGCTACACCTCGCCTACTCGGGCTTCTTGCTTCTCCCATTCAATGCGCTCCTTGGCTGCTTTGTCTTCAGCCTCGAACAGCGCCTTCCTCAGGGTTGCCACTTTGGTCATGGCCCCTGGCAAATCCATGATGATCCTATTACTTTACACCCGAATTTCTTTTTAAATATATAGACAAGGGTACTGCTTACCTTTGCTCTCCTCGAGCTGCCTCTTGGTAAGGCTGAGCTCATCCTCGGACCGCTCCAGGTCCTACTTCAGCGTAGAGACCTCCGCAGTACGTGCGGCAGCGGCCAGCAGTGAAGCCTACACATACACATAGATATTTTTCTTATTAGGCTCCTGAGTTATCGTTAGATCCTCTATTCGGCCTTTCTTTCTGAATGCCGACCAGAGCATCAGGGGCTAGTATCTATGCGGGCATATTTTCCTATATCTTCATTGCTTACCTCAAATCCTGTTAGGAGGCTGGCGCAAGCTTCGGTCAGTCCGTTCTTGGCAGACTGAACTTTCTAGATCATCGCACTCATGATAGTGCAGTGCTCTTCGTCGATGGAAGCACCACGAAGCGCTTTTAGCAAGTTTCCCAGTTCCTCTGGATAGACAGAGGACACTGGCACGGGCGGCTTGCCCCCCTTAACGGGGGTCGCTCGCCAGAGTCCAGAACCACCGAAGATTCCGGTGTAGTGTTTGGCTGGGGGCCGATCCTAGAGCCCATGGGAGTCCGGCTCCCTTTGTGCCCAAGGTCCGGAAGGTCGCCTCGAGGAGACCCCAGGACTGCCTCCCCTTGGCCCGGTGCCTGTTGAGACAACACCTCGACTTTGTCCGCAGGGCAAGGAGTGGAGGCGGTCGGAAGAGAACCGTTGTTCATATCCGACGAACCACTCGATGAAGTTACGTTGAGATGAGCTCGGGACGGACTGCGTAATCATGTTCGGCATGAGAAGAAGCAGTGTAGTACAACATACCACGAATTACTGTGGTGTCCGGATACTTACGACTTCGCCAGGGGCTTGACCCTGGGTAGCCACTCATCGCCGATGTAGGCGGCCGTCGTGGAGTAGTCCGGAAGGAAGGTCTTGCCCTTCTTGGACCCTTCGGCCTCCCCGGTTGGGTCGGTCTTCCTTTTCTTGTCTCCCCGGGTGGGGGGGAGAACTTTCCTCTTCCTCCTCCTCGTCTTCGTGGGAGGAGTGCGCGTCGGAGTCATCGGACGATGAGTCCGATACAACCTTGCGCCGGAGACCCTTTCAGGTCCCCGCGGCCTTCTTCTTGGTCTTCTTCACCGGCACCTCATAAGGTGCTGGAGTCAGCATCTCCGTTAGGAGAGCGCCCGCAGGATCTTCGGGCAGGGGGGCTGGACAATCAAGCTGCTCCGCTGTCTTTATCCAGTCCTGTTAATGGCATAGAAGCTTAGATCCTGCATATGACTAAACTAGGGCAAATAAATACCCTGAGAGATATAAAAATTTACCAGATTGGCGCAACACTTTGCGCTGAGTCCACGGTTCTCGGTGAGGGAAGGAGGAATCTCGGCGCCCTTGAACAGCACCCTCCAAACGTCCTCGTGCGTCATGTCATAGAGCTCTCGCAGCGTTTGGTGCTTGGCCGAGTCAAACTCCCACAAATCGAATGCCCGTCGTTGACACAGGAGGATCCAGCGGAAGAGCATGACCTGGACCACATTGACAAGATTGATTTTCTTGCTCATCATGTTCCGGATGCAGGTCTGGAGTCCGGTCAACTCTACCGAAGAACCCCAGGACAGACCCTTCTCTTTCCAGGAGGTGAGCTGCGTGGGGATTCTGAATCAAAATTTTGGGGCCGCCACCCAGTAGGAGTCGCGCGGCTCGGTGATGTAGAAACACCCCGATTGCCACCCCTTTATCGTATCCACATAGGTGCCCTCGAGCCAGGTGACGTTAGGCATCTTGCCCACCATGGCGCCTCTGCACTCTGCTTGCTGGCCACCCACCACCTTCGGTTTAACATTGAAGGTTTTCAGCCATAGGCCGAAGTGGGGCCTGATGCAGAGGAAGGCCTCGCACACGACGATAAACGCTGAGATGTTGAGGATGAAATTGGGGGCCAGATCATAAAAGATCCAGCTCGTAGTAGAACATGAGCCCGCGGACAAACGCGTGGAGGGGAAATCCCAGTCTGCGGACAAAATGGGTAAGAAAAACTACCCTCTCATGGGGTTCGGGCGTTGGGATGATCTGCCCCGCATCTGGCAGCCAATGCGCGATATCCACGACTAGATATCCAGCTTCCCGTAACTTTTTGATGTTCTCCTCTGTGACGGAGGAGACCATCCACTTGCCTCCTGCTCCGGACATCCTTGGAGTGGTTTGAGAAGAAGAACGCGAGCTTGGGCGCTAGAGCTCGAGTGTGCGGGAATGGGTAAGCAAGGAGGAAGAAGGCGTGGGTGAAAAGAGTAAATCCTTGTCCCTTTATAAGGGCGGAAGAGGCGATGCGTCTCCCCACTAGCCTGGTAAAACCGCTTATTCCCCAGGCGCCGTAATTGATGGTGCGGTTGGGTTACCCATGTCCGTGTTGATGAGAATCCCGTAATAGGGGGGACACGATCTCTGCTTTGACAAGACGTGTTGAGAAAACCGCCCCATGTTATGTGCGGTGTTGGTTGAGAAAAACGGTTCGAATAATGACCGAGCCATGACATAACGTCGTGCTGTCAGAACGCGTCAGCAGATTAGATTTGTGCAAATATTATTCTCTCTGTGGTAGTATGTGGAACTTGTTTTGTAGAGCCGGACACTATTCTAGTGTTCAAAATCTTCTATGGAGTATTCGGAGGAGGAACCCGCCTTGCAATGCCGAAGACAATACTGCACGCCGGACTCATCATCATTGAAGCCTGGTTCAGGGGCTACTGAGGGAGTCCTGGATTAGGGGGTCTCCGGACAGACGAACTATATCCTTTGGTCGGACTATTGGACTATGAAGATACAAGATTGAATACGTCATCCCGTGTTCAGATGGGACTCTCCTTGGCGTGGAAAGCAAGATAGGCAATACGGATATGAAGATCTCCTCCCTTGTAACCGACTCTGTGTAACCCTAGCCCCCTCCGGTGTATATATAAACTGGAGGGTTTAGTCCATAGTACAACATACAATCATACCATAGGCTAGCTTCTAGGGTTTAGCCTCTACGATCTCGTGGTAGATCAACTCTTGTAATACTCATATCATCAAGAACAATCAAGCATGACGTAAGGTATTACCTCCATCAAGAGGGCCCGAACCTGGGTAAACAACGTGTCCCCTTCCTCTTGTTACCATTCGCCTTAGACGCATAGTTCGGGATCCCCTACCCGAGATCCGCCGGTTTTGACACCGACAGCGGTGCTCCGCGGGAAAGGGAGGCGAGGCCCGAAGTTCCGGTGGTGCCGGGGTAAGTGACTTCTTGTGCCCGAGCCGAGTTGCCGAGCGACCCTGCTCGACCCAGCGTAACCATTTTTGTCTTGTGCTTCAAGTCACCCATTTCACTAGCGCTGACGGCGGCGGATGCCGCGTCCGTCGAGAGCGCCGCGTTCCAGAGGAGCCGATCGGGCGCCGCCGGCCGGGACGAGGACGAGGACTGGGACGAGGCGCCGGAGGATCCGGACATTGGCCTGGACCCGGCCGAGGCCAAGAGCATAGCCTGGTGGGATCGGAACTGCGCCGAGGTAGAGCTGGCAGCGGCATCGACCCAGGCCTGGGTCAGAGCTGCGATGATGTGGGCGCAAGCCGGCTAGGGGCCGGCGTGGCCGGAGATGCCGGCGACGACGGTCTTCGTGCCAGCTTCGGCGAGGGAGCGGGACCAAGGCGGTCGTGCGGACGCAATGGACCTCGACTGGGAGGTCGTGGTTTGTGAGGACGGCACCCCACCGCGGACCGACGTGGTCGGGCGGGAGGGGGCCGATGGAGGTGGTGGCGATGCCGTCTTGGGGGAGGCAGTGCAGGCGGCGCCGGAGGGGCCACCCTGGGCATCGGCGGACGAGGCGCCGCTGGTGGTGGAGCCTCAAACCGCTCCGCCTATCGAGCTGGCATCGGTGCCGGGGAGGGCGCTAAAGAAGGCGCCGGCTTCAGGGGAGGCGGCCAGCAGAGGACACGCCTGGCGATCAAGGCCGGAGGATGCCGGGCCACCGACCGCGGGTGTCGCAGAGCGGGGCCAGCGAGGTCCCTTTCAGACCTCTGACCCAGTAGGAGGCGGCAATGGCCGCCGTAACCCGTCGTCTGCGAGGGCGGACGGACCGGATCCAGGCCTTCACCCAGGCCGAGGTCGAGGCGACGCAGGATCTGGAGCGCGCCGTCTTCGTAAGTTTTCGTCCATGCTCTATTTTTTAATTTTCCGTTTTTTTCCTCTTTGTGGGGGCGCGTCAGCGCACCCATTGGGTGTAGCCCGTGAGATCCGGGCCAGCTGCGCGGCTGTTGGGCCGAATATTATCTTGCCGGCTTGTGCTGATTGTTTCTTCTTGTAGCGACTTGACTCTTACCGGGTCAATGCCTTCAACCGGCTCCTTGAGACGCATCAGTGTCTCAAGGAGGGGCTTGCCGTCAAGGAGGAGGAGCTCCGTGTCGCGACAAGTGTTTCTTCTTCACGCTCTTTTTTAGTGGGGGCGTGCTAGCGCACCCACTGGGTGTAGCCCTCGAGATTCGGGCCAACTGCGTGGCAGTTGGGTTGAATCTTAATAAATTAGTTTTTCACTGAGTTTTTCTTCTGCATCCGAGGTGCTGTCTTGGAGGACCCGGCTGATTTGGGACGGTTTTCGCTATGACAGGCTTGTCGCGGACGTCGGTCGGCACGGGGCCGAGGTGGAGGCAGCGAAGCCAGCCGGCTGCGGGAGCAGCCGGCGGGAGACAAGATCCGGCTCGAGGCCGAGGTGGAGCGGCTCCAGGTGGAGGCCACCAAGGTCGTGGAGGCGCAGCAGGCCCTTGCCGAGGCAGACCAGCAGCGCGGCAAGCTAGCCGATGACAAGTGGCAGCTCCAGGCCGAGGTGGAGCGCCTAAAAGCGCTGGTGGACATGGAGGAGGAGACCCGGATCCGGGACAGGCCATGAAGGCGGCTGAGGACAAGGACGCCGAGCTAAAGGCGGCCCTTGCTAAGGTCGCCGACCTGGAGAAAACGTTGGAGGAGCGCGACCACACCATCGCCCGGGAGCGGTGCAGTACGTTGCTCGAAGCGCAGCACCTGGAAGAGTCCTTCTCCAGTAAGTGCTTTTCATTGGTTTTGTTGTTGCTGCCGAGTTGGGACTCCGGCCTCTCTTCCTTAGTAGTTTTCTTCTAACTTGCTTTTCTTCTTGACAGGGACCTTCCTGGAGACGCTCCCTCTGGCGGAGGAGGTCGTCCGCTTTCAGCGAGACCCGCAAGGAGTCGTGGGCTCTGGGACCGACCCGAATGTGGCCTGGACATTCCCGGAGATCGTGACCGCCGCCCAAACCCTCCTGCGGGTCCTGAGCGACCAGATGGGGCGGCTTTCTCAGGCCGGCGTGGCGATGACGGTGGCCCTCTGGCCGGGTTCCATTGCACCGGGCAGCTTCACGTGGCTGGCGCGTTGGTTGGTGGCGGGCCCGAACCATCTTCACGAGTGGCGGGTCTCCACCACTCGCGCCGGCGCTGAGATGGCGCTTCAGTTCACGTTGTCGTGGCATCTGGACTTGGCACTGGATGCGTTGATGGGCCAGCGAGTCGGCTCGGAGAGCCAGCTACAGGCGGAGGCTAGCCGGGTCGCCGCCCGGGCCAGCTATATCGCCGGATTTGCGTTCCGTGATGAGTTCCAGCCGGAGAGGGCAGAGGATGGCGGCGTTGTGCCTGGTGAGGACTACGTCCTTCTTCTGGACGATCCGGAGGGTAGCTCCGAGGAGACGGGCGTCTACGCGGACGCCGAGGAGGAGGATACCGGCACCTCTACGGACCCGGCGGCTGCGCACTCTGGCGGAGGCGATGCCTGATTTCTTACTTGTAGAAAATTTATGTTAGGTAGCAGGTCCACCAACCCATTGGGGGTTTGATTGGGTGTAATGAATTCGCTTGGGCCTGTTTAAATTTATGATGTATGAGCTGTGTGAATGTTTCCGCCTTTGCTTCTCATTTTTTGGAGTTGTTTTCTTGCGACTTCCTCCCTTTGGGTTTCACCCCCGCAAGTCTGACGGCCAGGGCTCTGGTCTATGACAAGGGGTTCAGCCTTTGAGAGGGACGCGCAGTACTTGGGCTTTTGAAACATTGGGAGTGAGCGAAACACCCACTGGGCCGACTGGCGGCAATCTGGTGGGCCGGGTTGGCGAGCAGCCGGTCATGTAGTAGCTTAAAGTGGTGTGGCCGGGATGAGCGAGCCGACAACATGCAGAAACTTCGTGGATGCCTTCACCTTCGCTTTTCATTTTTAGGGCCATTTTCTTGTAACTCTCCCTCTTTGGGCCTCCCGCCCTGCGAGTCTGACGGCCAAGGCTTTGGTCTGTGACAAGGGGTTCGGTTTTGAAAGGAGTGTTCAATACTTAGTCTTTGAAAACGTGGATCGCGAGCGAAACACCCACTGGGCCGGCTGGCGGCCATCCGGCGGGCCGGGTTGGAGGGCAGCCGGTCGTGCGATAACTTAAGGTGGCGGGACCAGGTTGGGCGACCCGACGGTTTTTCACTTGGTGTTCGTGGCGCGCTGTTGCTTTTGTTCTCATCCGCTTGCCAGCCCGCAGTCGAAGCTGGATCTGCGTCTTAGGGCGAAGCGAGAAGCTATGGCGATCCAACGCGTTTGAGAACCGCTAAGAAAAAAACGGCTGGTGGCTGAGCCGGCCAGCCCCCAAGCCCCCGGGTCGAGCGAATCGACCCGGCGGCCGGGTTCGGCTTAAATTTTTAAAGTGATGCGCGAATGTAGAGACAAGATAGCTTGGTCGCAAAAGGGGCAGCCCTCGAGCGTCATTCGGGGGCCCCATAGTTTTGAGATGATTACAAAAGACGGTGGTACATACATGTTTACAGCTAACTGTAAAATGGGCGGAGTAGCTCTGCGTTCCATGGACGGGTTGTTTCTTCGCCGGCTGTGTCTCTCTTGTGCTTGTTCGACTTGCGGGCGTCGATGAGGTAGTAGGCGTTGTGATCGCATAGGGCCTTGCTGATGATGAAGGGGCCCTCCCATGGGGAGGACAGCTTGTGCTGGCCCGTCTGCTGCTGGACGAGTCGGAGGACGAGGTCTCCCACTCGGAAGGCGAGGGGCTTCATCTTCCTGCTGTGGTAGTGCCTCAGTCCTTGCTGGTAGATGGCTGAGCGAGTAAGCGCTAGGAGACGTGCTTCTTCGAGCAAGTCGACGCCGTCTTCGCGTGCTTCTTTTGCTTCGGCTTCTGTGTACATCATGGCGTGCGATGAGTCGAACTCGACGTCGGTCGGGATGACGGCTTCTGCTCCGTAGACGAGGAAGAACGGGGTGAACCCGGTCGACCGGTTAGGCATGGTGCGGAGACTCCAGAGAACAGCTGGAAACTCGTCAAGCCCGCTGCCGGGGGAACGGATGAGTGGCTCGACGAGCCACGGCTTGATGGCGGATAGGATGAGACCGTTGGCCCACTCGTCCTGGCCGTTGGACTGTGGATGAGCAACAGAGGCCAGGTCGAGGCGGATGCCGGAGACGGTGGAGTACTCTGCGAGCGCGCCCTTGGCGAAGTTGTTGCCGTTGTCCATGATGATATTGTTTGGCATGTCGTAGCGTACTGCGATATCTTTGATAAATCGAACGGCTGTTGGACCTTCCAGCTTCTTGATCGGCCTTGCCTCGATCCACTTGGTGAATTTGTCCACCGCCACCAACAAGTGCGTCATGCCGCCTCGAGCGGCTTGAAGGGCCTCACCTTGTCGAGTCCCCAACCGTGAAGGGCCAGGCAATCGGGATGGTCCGGAGTGCCCACGCCGGCTGGTGGTTGCGCTTGCTGAAGTGTTGGCATCCCTCGCACTTGAGGACGAGCGACTCGGTGTCTTCGAGGGCTGTGGGCCAGTAGAAACCATGGCGGAAATCCTTGGCCACCAAGGATTGCAAGGCGGCATGGTGCCCGCACTCGCCCTGGTGTATGTCGAGGAGGATCTCAATGCCCTTGTCCTACTCGACGCAGCGCTGGAACACGCCGGTGGAGCTGCGCTTGACGAGCTTGTTGTTGATGATGCTATAGGCGGAAGCTCGGCGCTGTACTTGCCGAGCTTCGGCCTCGTCTATGGGGAGGAGCCCATTCTCCAAGAACTCCAAAATGGGCGGGGCCCAGGATGGTGCCGCGACCCTAGTGAGGACGGCTATGACGATGGGTTTCGGGGTGGCAGCCCCCAAGCCGGGTTCATCGGCCCAAGGGCTGGGTTGGGGTGTGGTCGGGATGGCTGGAGCAGTCCCCGGGCCGGGTTGAGGCGCAGCCAGGTCGGTCGGAGCAATCCCTCCGCCGGGTTGCGGCGCGGCCGGGTCGGCTGGAGCAGTCCCCGCGCCGGGTTAAGGCGCGGCCGGGTCGGCTGGAGCAGTCCCTGGGCCGGGTTGAGGCGCGGCTAGGTCGGACGAGACATGGATGGACGTGGAGTCCGGAGACAGCTTGACGGATGGCTTGTGCAGGTTCTCAAGGGAGACGCCGGATGGAATGGACTACCGGGACGAGGCGATCTTTGCGAGCGTGTTGGCTGCCTCATTCTCCCCGCGCGGGACATGGAGGAACTCGCAGCCCTCGAAAAACCTGGACAACTTCTGGATGAGGAATAGCTTGCCATGTTAGAGTCGTGGGCTTCCCACTCACTGGAGCACTGCTGGACGACTAGGTCCGAGTCGTCGAAGTATAGGATTCACCAGATGCCGAATTCCTTGGCAAGCTGGAGGCCGTGCACAAGGGCTTCGTACTCGGTGACGTTGTTTGAGGCGGCGAAGTGGATCTGTAGCGCATACTTGAGCCGGTCTCCCTTGGGGGAGGATAGCACGATGCCAACCCCTAGGCCGAGTCACATCTTCGAGCCATTGAAGTGCATGCGCCAATGCGTCGAGTCCGGCAGCGGCAGCAGGTACTGGGTCTCGGTCCAATGGACGAGGAAGTTAGCCAAAGACTGGGACTTGATCGTGGTGCGGGGCTTGTAGAGGATGGTGTGGCCGCCTAGCTCGACTGCGCACTTGGTGACCCGGCCGGAGGCATCCCGGCACCCGATGATTTCGCTAAGAGAGGCCGTGCTGACCACGGTGACGACATGCTCTTGGAAGTATTGCTTTAGCTTCTTGGCGGTGAAGTATACGCCGTAACACATCTTCTGGTAGTTTTGGTAGTTCTGTTTCGAGGCGGAGAGCACCACGCTCAAGTAGTAGACGGGACGCTGGACGGCTTGAACCTTGCCCTTCTCCGGTCGCTCGACCAGCATCACCGTGTTGACCGACCGCGAGGTCGTGGCGATATAGAGCAACAGCGGCTCCTTCTCGGTCGGGGCACTACTAGGAGAAGGACTATAGATGATATGGCCACTAATGGCGCACTAGATATGTGGTGCGCCACTACTATATAGTAATGGCGCACCATGAGTTGGTGCGCCATTAGTGTGGTAGACACTAATGGCGCACCAGCACACGGTGCGCCATTAGTAACAATTTTATTTTATTTTTCCAAAAATACTAATGGCGCACCAGGGAAGAGTGCGCCATTACTAGTTTAACTAGTAATGGCGCACCACCAACGAAGTCGCCACTACTATTTTCTTGCAAAACTACTAATGGCGCACCTCAAGCTGGTGCGCCATTAGTAACCAGGGTTACTAATGGCGCATTTGTGGGTGGTGCGCCATTAGTAACATGGGACCAGATAGATATTTTGGACAGCCACACCTACACACTCACTTTCCCCACTTCATTCTCTCCACCTCCTCCTCCTCCAAGCTTGTGTCGGATGCCTCCTCCTCCTCACCTCATTTGCACCATAGATTCATCAAAATTAAGTGGTTAAATTACCTTTGTTTGATAGGTAAGTAAGGGGAAAGCTATCTTTATGTTGTAGATTTACTTTTTTTCTCCCTAGCTCGCTCCAACAACACGCACATGCACTTTTTATGGCCTTGCTAGATCTATGTATGTTTGTGGTGTTGCATATATGTTTGTGTTTGCAGGTACCGGTATTTGAAATGCGATAGTTGCCAATATTTTGCCGGAATGTTGATTCATTTCCGTTTCGGCAAGAATTTTGGCACTATGCATTCTTTTTGGTCCTATTTTTAGGGAAAGTCATGCCAAATTTTTTCTTGGTTCTAAAATATCGTTTTGCTCTACCCCGCAGGCGACCATGGTCCGCACGATGACCGAAGGCATCGTGAATAGGTTTTTGAGCTCCGTGAAGTCCGAGATGCTTCAAAAGAACGAGACAGAGATACGATGTCCCTGTCGAAGATGCAAGCTGAAGAGCCTTATTGCGGACTCGGATTCCAGGCAGGTGCGGGACCACCTGATCTTGCATAGTTTCATGGATTGCTATCAGTGGCAAGGTGATGGAGATGACTATGAAGTCGTCCATGGGGGCCGAGCAAGAAATGAGGAAGGGCAGCAAGACAACCACCGCGGCGAGGGCGGGCAAGAAGACGAAGAATCTCCAGCACATGATCACGACAGTGATGTTGTATACAGTCATCATGTAGAAGATGTCGGACATGATGATGAGGAAGATCAAGACGAAGGGCATGATCATGAAGATGAAGATGCCGGAGCAGACGACGATGGACGCTGGGTGCAGGACCCTCATATTCAAGAGCTGCTTCTCAAGCAGACGGATAACGGAAGAGCTGCTGCCCGAGAGAGAGCCAAGCTGGATCAACTGCAGATAGACGCGGTTACTCCATTGTATGAAGGATGCAGGCCCGAGGATACCCGCCTGAAAGTAACGCTCATGGCTCTGGAGATGAAGGTAAAACACAAAATGACCGACGCATGCTTCGACGAGAACATGTCATTCTGGCACGAATGTCTTCCCAAGGGGAACAAGTGCCCGACCAGTTTTGAGGAGGCGAAGAAAATCATGTGTCCTCTGGATTTACCGCACGTGAAATACCATGTGTGCATGAAAAATTGCATCATTTATCGGGACGAGCATGCGGAGTCTACCATATGTCCGGTGTGCGGTGTCACTCGATACAAGAAGAGGAAGAAAGATCCTCGAAAATTGGTGTGGTACTTTCCGATCACTCCTCATCTCCAGCGGTATTTCACGGACCCTAAGGTAGCAAACCTCCTGCGTTGGCACGCGGATAGGGAGGAGAAGAAGCGAGAAGATGACGGAAATGATCCGGATATAAATAAAAAGACAAGATGCTGAGTCACCCTAAGGATGCGAGCCAGTGGCAAGCGTTGAACTTTGAAGACCCAGAATTTGGGAACGATCCAAGTAACATTGTGTTGGGCGCGAGCACCGATGGAGTCAATTCGTTTGGCAACCAGAGAAGCACACATAGCACCTGGCATTTGTTTGTGTGGATGTACAACCTTCCCCCCTGGTTGTGCATGAAGAGGAAGTACATTCACATGAGTATGCTAATTGAAGGGCCGAAACAACTAGGGAATGACATCAATCTGTATCTAGGGCTGCTGAAAGAGGAGCTAGACACACTGTGGAAAACGCCAGCCAATACGCGGGACGCCGTAGAGAAAGAATATTTCCCTATGAGAGCCGCACTGCTCACGACGGTGCACGACTATCTCGGTTACGGATATCTCGCGGGGCAGGTGGTCCACGGATTTTCTAGATGCGTCAGGTGCATGGATGACACAACGTATTGTCAGCTAGATAGAGATCTCAGGTCTTCAAAAACCGTGTTCATGGGACATCGAAGGTGGCTTCGCGATGATGACCCATGGAGAAAACGCAAGGATCTGTTCGATGGTGAAATCGAACCCCGAAGACGCTCGCGTATGAGAAGCGGCAAGGAAATAGATGAGTTGTTGAAAAATTGGAAAGATTGCCCACTGCCGGGAAAGAAGCAAAAGGCGCCAGAGCCGGGAAAGAAGCGAAATGCGCTAGAGCCGCTGCTGAAGGTATGGAAAACGAGGTCTGTTTTCTGGGACTTGCCGTACTGGAAGATCCACCGTGTGCCTCACAGCCTTGATGTCATGCATATCACGAAGAACGTGTGCGAGAGTCTGCTTGGTACCCTGCTCAACATGCCAGAGAGGACAAAATATGGGCCGAAAGCAAGGGCAGACTTGAAATCAATGGGCATCAGGGAGGAGCTTCATGCTAATGATGATGATGATGATGAGGCGAAGCAGGACACAGAAAGTCGTCGCAAAGGCAAAAAGGCCAAGAAGACCGGAAATGACTACCCTCCCGCGTGCTTCACTCTAAGTCAGGAGGAGATCGAGCAGTTTTTCACCTGCCTCGTAGGAGTAAAACTTCCTTATGGTTACGCAGGGAAGACAAGAAGATACCTAGACCCAGCGAAGCAGAAGTTCAGCGGGATGAAGTCTCACGACTGTCACGTGCTGATGACGCAGATACTTCAAGTTGCAATCTGTGGGATCATGGACGCGCATGTCCATGAAACGCTATTTGGCCTATGCAACTTTTTCGACGTCATCTCTCGGAAGTCAGTTGGCGTGAGGCAAATCAGAAGGCTACAGGAAGAGATCATGGTGATACTATGCGAGCTTGAGATGTACTTCCCGCCCACATTCTTCGCCGTTATGGTGCATCTGCTGGTCCATATCGTGGAGGATATCATCTAACTCGGGCCGACGTTCCTGCACAGCATGATGCCGTTCGAAAGGATGAATGGTGTCATCAAAGGATACGTTCGCAACATGTCACGTCCAGAGGGAAGCATAGCCAGGGGCTTTCTGACCGAAGAGTGCATGTCCTACTGCACGAATTATCTAGGCATCAAGAACCCCGTTGGGCTGCCCGTCAACAGGCACCTCGATAGGCTCGCTGGATGGGGTCACTGTGAGGGTCGCTGGGAAATGCTTGTCGACTTCGAGGGTCGACTCACCGACTTTGAAAGAGCAAACCTAGTCGCGCTACAACACATAGACGTGGTCGATCCTTGGGTGGTAGAGCACAAAACCTTTATTGAGAAGACGTACAATGACCGAGACCAATAGAGGACGGACGAAGATATAATCAAAGAGCACAACTCATGTTTCACGCGTTGGTTCATGTAGAAGCTTCTGTCATACCCTTTACATGAGGATTCTTCTGCGGAAGAACAACTCATATTCGCCTTGTCACAGGGCGCCGAGCACAACCTGATGACCTATGTGGCGTATGATATCAACGGCTACACATTCTACACCGAGGACAAGGACATGAAGAGAGATGGTTATCAGAACTCCGGGGTAACGATGGAATCCTAACGACAAGGACAGATAGTACGGAAGGATCGAGGAGATCTGGGAGCGGAGCTACGCTGGAGAGAAGGTCCCGATGTTCTGTGTTAGATGGGCCAAGAGCGTCCTAAAGAAGACCGGTATTTCACCACCGTGGTTATACCTGAAGCCAAATCCAAGACCGCGGGCGCAAACGTCACCGCGAAAAATGAGCCATGGGTACTGGCTTCCCAAGTGGACCAATGCTTCTTCATTACCGACCCGTCAAAGCCCAGTCGTGTTGTCGTGAGGAGAGGCAAAAGGAAGATCATCGGAATGGATGGAGTAGCCAATGAGCAAGACTTCGACAAGTACGGCGACCCGAAGATCGAACATGACGACGATGATGAAGTAGCAGCATACACCACAAGAAGAAGCAGGAGCACCCTACCTAAAGGACGTCCGTTCCACAGAAGAACTCCATTTGCGAAAAAGAAGGGCAAGAAGATTGTGAACAAATAGCTAGCTAAGATCGATTGTATTTAAATCGTAGTCTTCATTTCTCGATTGTATTTCATGGGCACTTTTTGATATCACGAATATTTTTAAATTTCATGGGCACTTTCTGAATTCATGAATATTTTTTCAAATTTGATGATATTTTTTCATATTAAATATGAAAAAATATTCAATATTCATGAGGACACTCGATCTCGATCCCCCTCCATCTCGATCGCTACCCCCCTCCATCTCGATCTCGATCCCCCCGCACCCTCCCCCGCTAGCTCCACCGCCGCCGACGACCCACCGCACTCTCCCCCGCTCCACCGTCGCCGACGAGCACCCCCCGCACCCTCCCCCGCTCCACCACCGCCACCGACCCCCCGCACCTCCCCGACCCGCTCCACCGCCGCCGAGCACCGCCGCCGAGCACCCCCATTTGATGATATTTTCAAATAACAAATTTGATGATGTGTTTTATAAAAATATTACTGTTTTTATAAAAAATTATTACTGTTTCATATTCATATTCATTTTCTAAAAAATAATAATAATAAAAACATACTAATGGCGCAGCGGTTGGGTGGTGCGCCATTGCTATCCAAAAAAAGATTTCTAATGGTGCACTGCTCGGGGGTGCGCCATTGCTATGAAAAAAACATACTTATGGCGCACCGCTCGGGGGTGCGCCATTACTAACATTCCCCCCTCTATAGCTGGATACCCGGCCCTTCGCACGATCCCCCCTTCCCTCTCCCTCGCTAGATCCCCTTCCCTCCCTCGCCACACCCGCTCCGGCTCCCCCGCGCCGCTTCCCCCCTCCCCCGCGCCGCCGCCCCCCCCCCCCCCCCCCCCGCGAAGCACGTGGCCGCCGGCCTCCCCACGACCAACCGAGGCGCCCAAGAGGAGCGCCGCCATCTTCCTCTTCGACTACGAGGACCCGGACGAGCTCGGACGCCCTCGAGCCATCCCTTCGACGCTGCCGCCGCCGCCGACCCCGACATCGACCCCTCCGGCGACCGGCCGCGCCCGCCCAGGTACCTCTCCTCCTTCCTCCTTCCCCCCTCTCCACCCTTCCTCCCCATTCCATCCCTCCCTCCCCTCGATCGTGGTACAGGTCGTCAGCGTACTGCGCAGGCATGTAGCCACCGAGTGAATACCCACCTCATCGACTAGTGCCCAGGAAGAATGACTAGTGCATCTAGAGATCATATTGTTCTGAAACCGATTGTAAAACTGCTATGCAAGATTAGCGTTCTCAGACACATTGCTATAGAATGTTGCATCGAACAGTTAAGTCTGTTCTTTGCAGGATTAGAACAAGTTTGTAACAGGATGCTCTACAATGTTGATTAGGTGCATTACTATTGCTATATGGAGCAGCAATTTACTATCAATGTGATTGTAGTTTTTTCTTATCATCAAGTTTAGTTGATGTTTATTTCAATATAGCTTATATGATCAGCCACTCTATGTATGATTGTGGCTTGAAGGTTCTGGAAGAACGTTTTTCCTTCAAATTCTATCTGGTGGCATTGTCCTAGACTCCCTAGTTCTGTTGTTAATTGTGCTTCTATTAAAAGAATTGGGAGTTACTCACTGTACTAGAACTCTGTAGGTAGAATTTTGGTTAACTAATATTGACGTTATGAGAATGTAAGCACCTATTATTGCTACTGATATCATTGGCTCATTGCTGCCTTTGTGCGATGCAGAACTATTAAGAGTGATTTGGAGGATTCAAGATTCTGTGAAGCTCTTTTGACATTTAAAGCTCAGAACTGAAGGTACTTAATAAACTCAAAAGCATTGATGATAACTCTTGTTGCCTAGAAACAGAAGTAGTTTACATATTGCATTGGTGGTGTTTGTTTATTTTTAGAGTTTAAGCATGTGTAGTGTAGTGTAGTGAGCTTGTTCTAGTGTAGTGAGGTCTGAACCATTGCACGATGTAGTGTTGTGTAGTGAGCTCTGAACCATGTTCAGTGTTGAGTACTTCAAGTTTGCTGAACCTATTCATTTTTGTGGACTTAGTGAACATGATAAGACAAGCCAGATGCTCTATTTTTAATTAACAGTAATCCATGACCAGCAACAATTTCTTTCACTAATTTTCAGTTAACAGAAATCCATCATTTTTTTCTGCTAAAACTATTGATGATTTTTTGTCGGGTGACCTATTACATCTGGAATGGAAGCTCACATAAGTTGAGCTGATTTTCGTCCATATGAAAGCAGAGGACCATATGGTCTGTGTCCTTTTCATCCATATGAAAGTAGAGGCACATTGTGGTGCTAGTTTGCTGGGTTTTGTCTCCGACCATCATGTCGTGATGATTTGCAGGTACCCGGAGAGGCCCTTGAGTTTGCCGGAATGTCGATTAACTTCCGTTCCAGCAAATTCGGGTACTCCATATGTCCTATTTTCAGCAAAGGTCATGCTGAAATTTTCCGTGAATTTTAGCATGACTTTGCTAAAAATAGGACATATTGGGTACTTGCTACTAATGCATGGGCCGGGGTATCTGTCACATCCCTAGTTATGGTATGACCTAGGCTAGCCCTTCATGTGTGCATCATGTTTAAATTCCATTTAAATTTGAAATGAGGATTTGTGAAACCCTCAGAAATCATCTCTGGAACTGACCCAGATAAAAAATTGCTCCAAAAAGGTCCAAGAAAGTGTTCATGTTGCTCTCTGAAAATATTGGACAGAGATAAAAATCAAACCAATATTTTAGGAGCTCATAGATATTTATTTTGGCCATTTGGAATTAATCCAGTAATTATTTGCGTTGGATAAATATTTTTATATATATGAAATATTGTCCAATAATTCTGATTTTCACTATGGGGCTTCGGAATAATCCAATTAAGTTCCTACATTAATTTTCAGAAGAAAATAAATTTATTTAGTATTATTACTAAATCAGAACAAATGTCAGATAAATAGAAACAGAACAAAAATAGAAAAACAACTTACCTGGCGCTTACCTGGTGGCCCAGCTGGCCCGCCCACCTGGCGGCCCAGCCCACCAGGGGCAGCCCCGTCTTCTACCTCTTGCTAGTAGGCAGAGGAGAAGCCGGGCACGACGCACGCCGTGGCCACGTCGCCCCGCCACCTCCTGCTTCCCTCCTCCTCGCTCTGGCCTCCCTGGACGCCACCACGACGCCCCGTACCCCTCTCACTCTCCCCTGGTCCTCTCCTCTCCTCTCCCTCGCTTTCTCTCTCGCGTCCGAACGCGCCTGCCGCCAACGACGAGCACCACCGCAGCCACCGGCCACCCCTCGCCCTGCCGCTACGCCCAGGAGCTCCGCCACATCGCCGGCTACCTCTCTGTCATGTCACGCGCCTCGGGAAGCCCTGCAGCGTCGCCTTCGAGCTCTTCTTCAACCTGCGGCCACCGGCGACTTCGTCGTTGATTCGCCGGACCCCGTGCCCCCCTGCCTCGCCAGCAGCACCAGAAGAACTGCGTTGAGCCTCTGCACCGTTTCCCCCATGCCCCGTTGCCTAATTTGCGCCCTAGCTGCCTCCTCCACCAGAGCCGAGACGCACCGCCGCACGAGCTCGACACCGGCGACATTCCGGTGACCTTTTGGTCCCGAGCATGCTTCCAACGTGTTCGCCGCACCGCGTAGAAGCCATAGGCGCTAACCCCGCTTCGCCATGGCCCTTGTAGCCTCGACCCTGAGCTCACCCGAACCCCGGCCGCCGCGCAAGTCGCTGCCGCCATCGATTTGGACCACCGGAGCTGCTACTTCCTGCACCCCTGGACGCAGAGCACTCCAGGCTTTGCGTAGAGCCTAGTCGCACGCCAAACCGTCGCCGGACGGCGATTTCTGAAGCTCGCCGCCGTGTTCTGTGGTCACCGGCGACTTATCGCCAGCGTATCTGACATGGCTATGTCATTAGCTGCTAATGACGCAACTAATCAACCCCCTGAGCCACTGCCACATGGGCCCCACGCCCTTAATTGACCACTCTTAATTCACGTTTAGTTTAATTTAATTACAGTGGGCCCATGTGTCAGCTTTGACTATGCTGATGTGGCGTTGACCCGACCCCACTTGTCTGTGACCTAGGCAGCATTGGGTCACTGACCAGTGGGCCCCACAGGTTATGTTTGACCTGGTCAGCCGCCTTTGACCTGCTGACACAATGCTGTTGTCATGCTGACGCAATATATCTTTTCTGGAATTAAAATAAATTAGGAAATTCTAGAAATTGATATAAACTTCAAAAAATCATAGTAATTCAACCGTAGCTCAGATTGAAATAATTTATATATGAAAAATTATCAGAAAAATTCAATCTATCCATCTATACCATTTCCATGCATGACAACACAACTTATACCTGCTTTATAGGTGAAAACATAGAGATGGCATATATAAGAGCTTAATTTGGAGTTGCATTTGAACCCTTGGTTCAAATGGACTTCATTCAATTTGATTACTAGTTGCATTAGCTCAAACAGCATCACATCTCATGCCATGTTCATGCATCATAATGTTGCATATGCTTGTGTTTGATTTCCGACACCGTTCCTTCTTGATAGGTCCTGCTCCGGATAGTGTTCGAGAGTACCTATCAGTGAAGCAGTGCCCCCTGTTGAACTACCAGGCAAGCAACCCCCCCCCCTTGTTCATTCCGATAATATCCTACTCTCTCGCTCCTGCTCTCATTTATTGCATTAGGGAAACAACGATTCAACTGCTACTTTATGCTACGGTAGTTGAACCCATTCCTCTGCATGACCTGTCATTGCCACAGTAAATAGTTGAAACCCACTAGCATGTGTAGGAGTTGATTCAGCCATGTTATGCTTCCACCATGCCATGCTTGCTATTGCTTAGAGTTGTGTCGGTCCGATTCATTGGGAATGGATTGGAGTGTTATGCTTTGTTCTGATGCTAAGAGTTAAGCGTGTGAACACGATTTGGTAAAGGTAGCGGTGAGAGGCCATGTAGGAGTACATGGTGGGTTGTCTCATTGGAACCGTCCTTAAGAACTGAGTTCTGTGTAAGTTGTCCAATGACTAGCTACTACCACACATTGGGCTCCAGGCGCTCCAAGCTCTCTCGACTTATTAATCAACTTGATCTCTGTCCAGGAGTTGCAACTAGTTTCTGGTGTTTGTAGGTAGTGCTATTCTTCTACCGAGTGGCACCTGGCAGGGTGGACTTGGGACAGACTAGGCACCGTGGCCCGGTGTACCGAGTGGCTCCCGGATGGTGGGCTCGGGAACCCTGTACACATCGTTGGGGCCGTGAGCGAAACCTCGGCCGGATCTCCTTGTGGATGGAACCCAAATAGGTGATAAACCTGGACTAGAGTCTTGCGTGGTTAGTCAGGTCATGGCCGACACCCTCGCCAGGCTTCCGCTTGAAGGTTGCCGAGATACATGACATGTATATGGTGATAAGTGGTGAGAGCGTGTGTGATGAAGTACACCCCTGCAGGGTTATCATGATCTATCCGAATAGCCGTGTCCTTGGTTATGGACTTCTTGGATGCTTACGTGGTACATAGACAACTTAAAGTGGATACTCTAAAATGCTCAAGACAAGTGTGAGTGCTATGGATGGCCTTCTCGTAGGGAGACGAGGATGAATCCATAGTGGTGTATTGATGTGGTGATTAGTGGACTCGTGTGCGCTGCCTCATCTCAAAGAAGTTTCTCGTTGTCGTAGAACAGGATAGCCACTGAGTCAAAGCTGGCTTGCTGCAATTAAACCCCACATTACCTTCTTGATACAAATGCATATATGATAGGATCTGACGTAAGTCTTGCTGAGTACCTTTGTACTCACGTTTGCTTTATTTATGTTTTGCAGATGAGACATCTGTCTTACTAGTAGTTCCGCTTGGACTTCGACGAGTAGCTTGTTACCTCAGCTACGATCTTGTACCCTTGGGAGGGTCTTGTAGATAGTCAGGCTTCTCAGCCTTTTCTTCTGTAGTTGTCTGTACTCAGACATGTAATGCTTCCGCTTGTTGCTTGTATGCTCTGAATGATGGGTCATGTGACCCTTGCTTGTACTTAATGCTATGTGGCTCTTTTGGGCCTTTATCTATATGAGTTTGCGTTATGTTGTGATGCCATGTTGTACAACACATACTTGCATGTTATGCGTACGTGTAACGTGTATTGCTATGTGTGGGATTCGACAATCTAGTTGTTTATCCTTGGCAGCCTATCATATGGGGAAATGTAGTCTAGTGCTTTCTGAGCGATAGTAGTCCGCTACTGCCCGGTTCACCAGAGTCCTGATAGCCCAGCACTACTGCTTAGGACACTTGACTGGCCGGCATGTGTTTCACCTCGTTCCTGTGTCTGTCCCTTCGGTGAAATGTCACGCAGTGACATCCGGAGTCTTGCCTAGCCTGCTACAGCCCGGGTTACCGGAGTCCTGTTAGCCCAGTGCTACAGCCCGGATTCACACGTTGATGACCGACATGCTCGATGTGATTCATGTATGCCTGTCCTCATAGGTTAGTGCCGCTTTGGGTTCATAACTAGCCATGTCAGCCCAGGTTCTTTGTCATATGGATGCTAGCGACACTATCATATACGTGAGCCAAAAGGCGCAAACGGTCCCGGGCCAGGTAAGGTGGCACCCGTGGAAATACCGTGCGTGAGGCCGCAAAGTGATATGATGTGTTACATGCTAGATCGGGGTGACTTAGGATCGGGGTCGCGACAGCTTTGGTATCAGAGCCTGACTGCCTATAGGATTTCCAAGCCAACCTGGTCGAAGTTGAGTCTAGAAATTCTTTAGCTATATAGAGGAATTGATTGTGGAAGGGAACGTAAGGCTCTTTTTACTCCTTATGCCTCACGCCCTCTGATCTGAGTCATCCTATCTTTCCTACGGGGTTAAGGAACTAGGCTTTCTCTTCGGTCTATCAGGATCACGTGTTACTACTCCATAGTCTCTAAGGTTTGGTTGATCTGAATCATATCCCAGTTCGAGTATCTCCGGTGTAGCATGTTCAGTAATATCTCAGAACCTTGAGTGATGTTTGAGTATGGTGCTACCCCTTCATTTGCAGGATGTTTCATTTTGAGCATTTTACTGCCGTTATGCTGCCGGATTTGTCCTAGGAGTTCAAGAGATAGTATTTTTCTCGTACTATAATCTACATCCTTATGATGATGCTGAATCCATCCTTGTTCCCTTGGTTGGTTCTTCAGGATGTTGCCGGTTAACCGAAGTTCTGTTGCTCGTATCCGGAACCACGGAGATGGTAGGGATGAGGATCCTCCCGACCAGTCTTTGTTGGCAGAGTTCATGTTAGAGGTTGAGAAGAACAAGCGAGAGTCTAACCACTTGTTAGCACGTATTGAGGAGAACACCTCCCGTCAGCACAAAGAGTCAGCGTCCATCTATGATTTCATTGGTCTGAAACCACCTACCTTCCATCATTCCATTGAACCACTCGATGCAGATGACTGGCTCCGTAGTATCACACACAAGCTGCATTTTGCGAACGTAGCTGGAAGTGACAAGGTCACCTATGCTGCATATCACCTGGAAGGTCCTGCTAGTATTTGGTGGCAGAACTATGAGGCTATGCTTCTAGCTGGCCAGAAAACCACCTGGAGAGATTTCACTGAGGCTTTCCGCGAGCATCACATTCCTCAAGCCCTCATCAATCGCAAGAGAGAAGAGTTCTGTAGTTTCACCCAGAGTAAGATGGCTGTTGATGCTTATAGTAGAGAGTTTGAGAACCTCGCCCGCTATGCTACAGAAGAAGTGTCCACAGACGCCAAGAAGCAGGCTAGGTTCCGGAAGGGTCTCAACCCCAAGTTGCGTCGTGATCTCCACTTGCATCATCGCAATACATTCCAGGCACTTGTGAACAAGGCCATTAATGCGGAGACAGCTCGGCTCACTTACGAGGAGTCTCGTAAGCACACCCGTGATTTGGTTTCTTCCTCCGGTTCTACCTCGCAGAAGCGCCGGATTTGGGTTCCGAGCTCCGCTCTTCCACCCGGTTATTCACCGAGGCCCTCTTATGTGGCACCTCACCCAGTTTAGTTACATGCTCCAACCAGGCCTATTGGTAGACTGCTTGTCAATGCGGGTCCACGTCCTACTTCAGGGACTTGTTTCACATGCGGAGAGCCAGGACACTATGCACGTGACTGCTCTCAAACCAACTATGCTCCCCCCCAGCCTGAGAAGTCTGTTGGCCGTGGTAAGCCATCACGCAAGATGATTAGTGTCAAGTCAGCTCCCACTGAACGTGGATGTGTGCATCACGTCTCAGCTAAAGACACTCATGATGATCCGGATGTCGTTCTTGGTACCCTCCTTGTCAATTGCCATCCAGCTTCGGTTCTGTTCCATACCGGAGCATCTCACTCCTTCATCTCTGAAGGCTATGCTCGTTTGCACGACATGTCATTTTGTGATATGCCAACTCCACTGGAAATCAAACTCCGGAGTCTAGATGGCAAACTACCAAAATAAGCCATGGTAATGAAATCCTTGTTGACAGACTTGTATTCCTTGCATCACTTATAGCCCTCAAGTCTACAGATATCAACATCATCTTGGGTATTGACTGGATGAAAGCTCATTATGCCAAGATTGATTGTTACACTAGGTCTGTTCAGCTTACACACCCATCTGGCAAGATAGTCACCGTCTCCACTAGGGTTGCAAAGCGACAACTCTATTCTCTTAATGCTAACCCTCTTCCTGACCTTGAAGATATCCCGGTAGTCTGTGATTTCTGGATGTCTTTCCAGAGGAACTGCCAGGTATTCCACCTGAAAGAGATGTAGAATTTGTCATAGATCTTATCCTAGGAACCACCCCCAATCTCTAGGAGACCTTACAAGAAGGCACCCTTAGAACTAGCTGAGCTTAAGAAACAACTCGATGAATCCTTGCAAAAGGGTTTCATCCGTCCTAGTTCTTCTCCCTGGGCTTGCCCCGTTCTCTTCGTCAAGAAGAAGGATGGTACGGACCGGATGGTTGTAGATTATCGTCCCGTTAATTTGGTCACGATAAAGAACAAGTATCCGCTCCCCAGGATCAATGATCTGTATGATCAGCTCGCTGGATCCTCAGTCTTTTCCAAGATGGATTTGAGGTTAGGCTACCACCAAATCAAGATCAGAAATGGGGACATTCCTAAGACGGCTTTTGTCACTCGTTATGGCTAGTATGAGTATACCGTCATGTCCTTTGGTCTAACCAACGCTCCAGCTACATTCTCCCGCTTGATGAACTCGATCTTCATGGAGTACTTAGATAAGTTCGTCGTGGTTTACCTCGATGATATCCTTATTTACTCGAAGAACGAGGAAGAGCATGCCGAACATCTTAGACTTGTGCTAGAAAAACTCAGAGAGCACCACCTTTATGCCAAGTTCTCCAAGTGCGAATTTTGGTTGCCAGAAGTGACCTACCTCGGCCACGTAATCTCTGGTAAGGGCATTGCTGTCAATCCTGAAAGAGTTCAGGCCGTTCTTGATTGGACTCCTCCTGAAACAGTTAAGCAAGTTAGGAGTTTCCTTGGTCTAGCCAGTTATTGTCGCCGCTTCGTTGAGAACTTCTCCAAAGTGGCCAAACCACTCACGGAACTTCTCAAGAAAGATAAAAGGTTTGAGTGGTCCCCACAGTGTGAGCACAGTTTCTAGGAACTGAAAAGACGCCTGACTTCTGCTCCCATACTTGTGCCACCGGATTTCACTAAGGACTTTGTTATCTATTGTGATGCCTCACGACAGGGACTAGGTTGCATTCTTATGCAAGACCGCCATGTGATTGCCTATGCATCTCGACAGTTGCATCCACATGAGGAGAATTATCCTACACATGATCTAGAGCTTGCAGCCGTAGTCTATGCACTTAAGACCTGGCGACATTACCTTCTTGGTAAACGTTGCGAGATTTACACCGATCACCAGAGTCTCAAATATATCTTCACCCAACCAGATTTGAACCTTAGGCAAAGACGTTGGCTGGAGTTGATCTCAGATTACGACTTAGGGATTACCTACACCCCAGGCAAGGGGAATGTCATGGCTGATGCGCTAAGTCGTAAGTCCTATTGCAACAATCTCATGTTGCAGCAAGGCCAACCACTTCTTCATGAGGAATTCTATAAGCTTAACCTTCACATTGCTCCTCACGGATTCCTTTCTACCTTGGTGGCGAAACCTACTCTTGTGGATCAGATCATCTCTGCTCAGAAGCAGGATACAGGAATTTCCCGGATCAAGAGAAACATTAACAAAGGAGTTGGTGGTAGTTTCTCTATAGATGATCGTGGTGTTGTTTTCTTTGAGAGTCGCTTGGTGGTTCCCAAGAATCAACATCTTCGACAATTAATCCTTAAGGAGGCGCATGAATCTCCTCTCACGATTCATCCGGTAGTACTAAGATGTATCAGGACCTACGCCAGAGGTTCTGGTGGACTAGGATGAAGAGATAAATCGCTCAGTTTATTGCTAACTGTGATGTTTGCCGTCACGTGAAGGCAGAGCATCAGAGACCTGCTGGCACCCTTCAACCTTTAGCTATTCCTGAGTGGAAATGGGATAAAGTTGGTATGGACTTCATCACCGGCTTTCCCAGGACCAAGAAAGGGAATAATGCTATCTTTGTAGTCATTGATCGTCTTTCCAAAGTGGCTCACTTCCTACCTGTTCGAGAGAATATCACTGCTAGTCAGCTCGCTGACTTATATATTTCTCGAATAGTGTCACTTCATGGTGTTCCACTAGAGATCAATTCAGACCGTGGTAGTCTTTTCACTTCTCATTTCTGGGAGAGTTTCCAAACTGCCATGGGCACCCATCTTTCTTTCAGTACCGCTTTCCACCCTCAATCAAGTGGTCAGGTGGAAAGGGTCAACCAGATTCTTGGAGACATGCTTAGAGCTTGTGTTATCTCATTCGGTATGGATTCGGAGAAGTGTCTTCCTTTTGCCGAGTTTGCTTATAACAATAGTTATCAATCCAGCCTCAAGAAAGCTCCTTTTGAGGTCCTGTATGGACGAAGATGTCGAACACCTTTGAACTGGTCAGAAACCGGTGAAAGACAATTCTTTGGACCGGATATGATCCAGGAGGCAGAAGAGCAAGTTCGCATCATTCGTGAGAATTTGAAAACAGCCCAATCCCGTCAAAAGAGCCAGTATGACCATAGTCATAAGGAAGTGGCTTATGAAATTGGCGACAAGGCTTACCTTCGGGTTACCCCTTTGAAGGGTACCCATCGATTCGGTATCAAGGGCAAGTTGGCTCCTCGTTACATTGGTCCCTTTCTCATTCTCGCTAAACGAGGAGAGGTTGCCTACCAGTTGGAACTACCGCCACATCTTTCTCGAGTTCATGATGTCTTCCACGTCTCTCAACTCAGGCGTTGCTTCTCGGATCCCATCCGCGAAGTGGACCACGAAACGCTTGATCTCCAAGATAACCTCACTTATCGAGAGTACCCTGTATGCATCCTTGATCAAGCAGAGCGTGTCACCCGACGTCATAACATCAAGTTTCTCAAGGTTCAGTGGTCTCATCATTCCGAGAGAGAAGATACTTGGGAGCGTGAAGATCGTCTTCGACTTGAGTACCCCGCTTTCTTTCTGCCAACCCCTGAATCTCGGGACGAGATTCTTCCGAGTGGGGGCGAGTTGCACATCCCTAGTTCTGGTATGACCTAGGATAGCCCTTCATGTGTGCATCATGTTTAAATTCCATTTAAATTTGAAATGAGGATTTGTGAAACCCTCAGAAATCATCTCTGGAAATGACCCAGATAAAAAATTGCTCCAAAAAGGTCCAAGAAAATGTTCATGTTGCTCTCTGAAAATATTGGACAGAGATAAAAATCAAACCAATATTATTAGGAGCTCATAGATATTTATTTTGGCCATTTGGAATTAATCCAGTAATTATTTGCGTTGGATAAATATTTATATATATATGAAATATTGTCCAATAATTCTGATTTTCACTGTGGGGCTTTGGAATAATCCAATTAAGTTCCTACATTAATTTTCAGAAGAAAATAAATTGATTTAGTATTATTACTAAATCAGAACAAATGTCAGATAAATAGAAACAGAACAAAAATAGAAAAACAACTTACCTGGCGCTTACCTGGTGGACCAGCTGGCCAGCCCACCTGGCGGCCCAGCCCACCAAGGGCAGCCCCGTCTTCTACCTCTTGCCAGTAGGCAGAGGAGAAGCCGGGCACGACGCACGCCATGGCCATGTCGCCCCGCCACCTCCTGCCTCCCTCCTCCTTGCTCTGGCCTCCCTGGACGCAGCCACGACGCCCCGTACCCCTCTCACTCTCCCCCGGTCCTCTCCTCTCCTCTCCCTCGCTTTCTCTCTCGCGTCCGAACGCGCCCGCCGCCACCGACGAGCACCACCGCGGCCACCGGCCACCCCTCGCCCTGCCGCTGTGCCCAGGAGCTCCGCCACATCGCTGGCTACCTCTCCGTCAAGTCACGCGCCTTGGGAAGCCCTGCAGCATCGCCTTCGAGCTCTTCTTCAACCTGCAGCCGCCAGTGACTTCGTCGTCGATTCGCCGGACCCCGTGCCTCGCACAGTTTCCCCCATGCCCCGTTGCCTAATTTGCGCCCTAGCTGCCTCCTCCACCGGAGCCGAGACGCACCGCCGCACGAGCTCAACGCCGGCGACATTCCGGTGACCTTTTGGTCCCGACCATGCTTCCAACGTGTTCGCCGCACCGCGTAGAAGCCATAGGCGCTAACCCCGCTTCGCCATGCCCCTTGTAGCCTCGACCCCGAGCTCACCCGAACCCCGGCCGCCGCGCAAGTCGCTGCCGCCATCGATTTGGACCACCGGAGCTGCTACTTCATGCACCCCTGGACGCGGAGCACTCCAGGCTTTACGTAGAGCCTAGTCGCGCGCCAAACCGTCGCCGGACGGTGATTTCCGAAGCTCGCCGCCATGTTCTGTGGTCACCGGCGACTTATCGCCGACGTATCTGATGTGGCTATGTCATTAGCTGCTAATGACGCCCCTAATCAACCCCCTGAGCCACTGCCACATGGGCCCCACGCCCTTAATTGACCACTGTTAATTCACGTTTAGCTTAATTTAATTACAGTGGGCCCACGTGTCAGCTTTGACTATGCTAATGTGGCGTTGACCCGACCCCACCTGTCTGTGACCTAGGCAGCACTGGGTCACTAACCAGTGGGCCCCACAGGTCAGGTTTGACCTGGTCAGCCGCCTTTGACCTGCTGACGGAATGCTGCTGTCATGCTGACGCAATATATCTTTTCTGGAATTAAAATAAATCAGGAAATTCTAGAAATTGATATAAACTTCAAAAAATCATAGTAATTCAACCGTAGCTCAGATTGAAATAATTTATATATGAAAAATTATCAGAAAAATTCAATCTATCCATCTGTACCATTTTCATGCATGACAACACAACTTATACCTGCTGTATAGGTGAAAACATACAGATGGCATATATAAGAGCTTAATTTGGAGTTGCATTTGAACCCTTGGTTCAAAGGAGTTGCATTTGAACCCTTGGTTCATTGCATTAGCTCAAACAGCATCACATCTCATGCCATGTTCATGCATCATAATGTTGCATATGCTTGTGTTTGATTTCCGACACCGTTCCTTCTTGATAGGTCCTGCTCCGGATAGTCTTCTTGATAGGTCCTGCTCCGGATAGTGTTCAAGAGTACCTATCAGTGAAGCAGTGCCCCCTGTTGAACTACCAGGCAAGCAACCCCCCCCCTTGTTCATTCCGATAATATCCTACTCTCTCGCTCCTGCTCTCATTTATTGCATTAGGGCAACAACGATTCAACTGCTACTTTATGCTACGGTAGTTGAACCCATTCCTCTGCATGACCTGTCATTGCCACAGTAAATAGTTGAAACCCACTAGCATGTGTAGGAGTTGATTGAGCCATGTTATGCTTCCACCATGCCATGCTTGCTATTGCTTAGAGTTGTGTCAGGTCTGATTCATTGGGAATGGACTGGAGTGTTATGCTTTGTTCTGATGCTAAGAGTTAAGCGTGTGAACAGATTTGGTAAAGGTAGCGGTGAGAGGCCATGTAGGAGTACATGGTGGGTTGTCTCATTGGGACCGTCCTTAAGAACTGAGTTCTGTGTAAGTTGTCCAATGACTAGCTACTACCACACATTGGGCTCCGGGCGCTCCAAGCTCTCTCGACTTATTAATCAACGTGATCTCTGTCCAGGTGGCACCCGGATGGTGGGCTCGGGAACCCTGTACACATCGTTTGGGGCCGTGAGCGAAACCTCGGCCGGATCTCCTTGCGGATGGAACCCAAATAGGTGATAAACTTGGACTAGAGTCTTGCGTGGTTAGTCAGGTCGTGGCCGACACCCTCGCCAGGCTTCCGCTTGAAGGTTGCCGAGATACATGACATGTATATGGTGATAAGTGGTGAGAGCGTGTGTGATGAAGTACACCCCTGCAGGGTTATCATGATCTATCCGAATAGCCGTGTCCTCGGTTATGGACTTCTTGGATGCTTACGTGGTACATAGACAACTTAAAGTGGATACTCTAAAATGCTCAAGACAAGTGTGAGTGCTATGGATGGCCTTCTCGTAGGGAGATGAGGATGAATCCATAGTGGTGTATTGATGTGATGATTAGTGGACTTGTGTGCGCTGCCTCATCTCAAAGAAGTTTCTAGTTGTCGTAGAACAGGATAGCCACTGAGTCAAAGCTGGCTTGCTGCAACTAAACCCCACATTACCTTCTTGATACAAATGCATATATGATAGGATCTGATGTAAGTCTTGCTGAGTACCTTTGTACTCACGTTTGCTTTATTTATGTTTTGCAGATGAGACATCTGTCTTACTAGTAGTTCCGCTTGGACTTCGACGAGTAGCTTGTTACCTCAGCTACGATCTTGTACCGTTGGGAGGGTCTTGTAGATAGTCAGGCTTCTCAGCCTTTGCTTTTGTAGTTGTCTGTACTCAGACATGTAATGCTTCCGCTTGTTGCTTGTATGCTCTGAATGATGGGTCATGTGTCCCTTGCTTGTACTTAATGCTATGTGGCTCTTTTGGGCCTTTATCTATATGAGTTTGCGTTATGTTGTGATGCCATGTTGTACAGCACATACTTGCATGTTATGCGTACGTGTAACATGTATTGCTATGTGTGGGATTCGACAATCTAGTTGTTTATCCTTGGCAGCCTATCATATGGGGAAATGTAGTCTAGTGCTTTCTGAGCGATAGTAGTCCGCTACAGCCCGGTTCACCAGAGTCCTGATAGCCCAGCACTACTACTCAGGACACTTGACTGGCCGGCATGTGTTTCACCTCGTTCCTGTGTCTGTCCCTTCGGGGAAATGTCACGTGGTGACATCCGGAGTCCTGCCTAGCCTGCTACAGCCCGGGTTACCGGAGTCCTGTTAGCCCAGTGCTACAGCCCGGATTCACACGTTGATGACCGACATGCTCGATATGATTCATGTATGCCTGTCCTCATAGGTTAGTGCCGCTTTGGGTTCACGACTAGCCATGTCGGCCCGGGTTCTTTGTCATATGGATGCTAGCGACAATATCATATACGTGAGCCAAAAGGCGCAAACGGTCCCGGGCCAGGTAAGGTGGCACCCGTGGAAATACCGTGCGTGAGGCCGCAAAGTGATACGATGTGTTACATGCTAGATCGGGGTGACTTAGGATCGGGGTCGCGACAGTATCTTAGTACTTAATTAAGTAGGATCAACTGCCTCTTCTATTATGCATGGGCCTCAGCGTCGACAAACCCTAAATGATAAAACCTTGGATTTTAGGGTGCCTCGGTGTCGATAAGAACCTAAATGATGAAAGCTTAGGCTTTTAGGGTACCTCGGCATCGACAAACCCTAAATGATAAAAGCTTAGCTTTTAGGATGCCTCGGTGTCGACAAACCCTACATGATGAGACCATGATCTTGTTCCTTGACAATAACCAACTTTTTGACCAAACTTTTTTCCTATTTAGAGCGAAACATGGCCCACAACGATGAGGCCGGCGGTTTGAGCGGCAAGCAATTCTGGGAGCTGTCCTAGGAGATGGAGGAATAACCTCACCGCTATGAGGACGCCGCGGAAGACACCAATCCTGACTACACAACCCTAGTGGCGTCGGGGATGACACCACTGATGGTGCCGCCGAGGATGCCACCACTGATGGTGCCGCCGAGGATGCCACAACTGATGATGCCAGCGCACACACAGATGGCAGCCAACCGAAGAGGCAACGGAAGGACCGGCGCCCGAACGTGCTCCGCACCGTCAAGGAGGAATTTACTCAAGTGAACTCTGACGGGCATCCATCGGCGCCCAAAGAATTAGTTAAGGGGTACTCACTTCAGCTCAGGTGCATTCTCCGGAGCACCGTGTCGATCAACACCAAGAACCTAAGGCATAAGGACCGAGGGAATTTGTGCAACCTCCTCTTCACAAAGCTGCACGAACGATACAAGTTCCCCGCTGAATTTGTAAACACACGCCTCTCAAGGAATAAAGTGAACAGTGCCGCCCTCATGACTATGAGGATGGCCCTGTCTACTTGGAAAAGCACGGTGAAGAGAATGATTGACAAAGGTGATAGTTATGACAAGATCAAGGCGAAAAATCCTTCGATCAGCGAAGATGACTACAAGGAGTTCAAGATCAAGTGCGAGAGCAGCGCAACCTCCGAATCAAGTCATTGGGGGAAAGAAATGGGGGAGTTGAACTTAGGGGAACACAAACTCGGTCCCGACGGTTACAGAGTGGCGGAGCCTATATGGGATAAGGAGGACGCGGAGCGTGCCGAGCAAGGCCTACCGCCCTGCTTTGAGAAATACCTTGACAAGCAGACCAGGAACTATGTCAGGGCCCGGTACAAGGAGGACCGGGTAACAAAGGAGCTTACCACAGATCCGAAGACCAGGGTGCTAGAGCTTGTTCTGGCGCAGGAGACTGAAAGCAGTAGCGCGGGGTCGTCTCAGAGCACCCCTTGGGACAACACTCTAAATAGGGCGTTGAACGTAATGAAAACAAGGATAAGCTCAGTAAGCCATCGTCAGCTGGTCGTGTGGCTGGCAAAGGCTTGTCCACAAAATGGTCGTCATACTATAACGCTGGTGGGCGAAAGGAGAGAAAGACAAGCTCGGAAAGCCATTCACGCGAGGTTCAAGAACTCAAGGCACAAGTGGCGTGGATTCCGGAGATTGTCCAAGAGCAAGTGCAACAACAACTGGGATCGACGCTCACAGGCATTATGCCAACCTTGATTCATGGGCTGACGACATGGATTGCGGGCGGCCAACAGGGGCCGCCCCCGATTCCCAGCTTCACGGCCAGCAACTCGCACAACATGCAGGCGGCGCCATTGGTGTCTCCGGCGGAGGCGGTATTGATGTCTCCGACGCCGGCACGGGCATTGGAGCTTAATGCACCCAGGTGTACACCGGCCGGCACCTCAGCAGCAAGCGGCCCCTCGGTCAGTTGCATGCCCGCCATTGGCGGTGCCTAGACATTAGTCGTGCTCGAATCCATCATCACGGTAACTAATTAAGCCTCTCGGCCGAGGACTTCATCTCCTTGCCTTCGACTGGGCATCCCTAATGCGCTACATGTTTTCGTAGGGCGCCGCCGACATTCCGTGCACTCTCCTGCACTTCGTGAACAACGAGTTGGTCGATGTCGCCAAGGGCAAAATCGTTCAACCGGTCAACCCCGTGTTCCACGGTAATCCGATGCCACCCACCATGTATATGGTTCAACTGGTTCGGGTGCTGTCAGGCTGTGACGAGTTGTTACCTCCGATTCGACCCATCGGGGCCGACGAAGATGATCTGATGACCCTCAGTGCCTGCCTAAGTTGTCCCCTGCTTTGGCCGAAGAGCCAAATTTGTTTGGGGGCGGGGGACACCACCCCAAATGAAACACCGCCAGTCGTGCCGGTGCCAAGCCATGGCAGGACCGCCGCAATGCTACCGGACATGCCGGACATCCCTATGGCACAGGATCTGAACGTGCATATGGCACAGGATCCGGACGACGATGACAACGATGACGGTACATTTACCAACGTCGATAAGTACTTTGCCGAACATGGGTACGGTGACGAATTCTTCGGGCCTCCTTCTCAAGAACGCAACCCTGAAAAAGACGACCGCGATCATGCTGGTACCGCGGAGAAACCAAATTGCAACAGGCTTCATCTGGCGTTTAGTTCTCAGGAGACACCTCCAGCTGCAGCCTTCACTGAGCCTCAGATAGCCGAGGTGCCAACTATTATCAGCCCCAACACACTCAAGAAGGCGGTCTGTGAGCAGAACTTGATCCCATTATAGCAGAAGAAGAAGGGACGGAAAAGAAAGAGTAACAAGGGTGCCAGCCAGCTGGCACCGAGTATGATCCGTGCCCAGGACAGTCCACCTTCACCTAAGGATACCTCGAGGAGGGTGCATGTGGCGGGTAGGCCGATGCTACCGACTAATCTGCTCAATGCTGCAACCGGTGCTATGGGGAGTCTGCATAACAGTGTTCTTTCTTTGGAGAAGCGACGTCTCTCCGAGAATGATGTGGCATACCCGGTTTTCGTGGCCAAGGTGCCAGAGGGCAAGGGCTTTGTGGATAATGCCATCGGGGGTACGATCGTCCTGTGGTTTGATGACATCTTCGCTATGTTTAACCTTCATCCGCTGCACTACACCTTTGTTCGGCTATTTTCGCTTAGTATGGAGATGCGGATCTTTAGAGACAAGACCCCGGACATCGTGATAGTCGACCCCTTCTACATGCGTGCCAAGATCTTGGGCAGCGCTGGGGACCGGCAGGTCGCGAGTTCTTACCTCGAAGGCGTCATTCTGGCAAACCTAGATAAGGATAACTTCCTCGTGTCTTACTTTCCCGAGTAAGTCATCCCTTAACCGCCCCGTAACATATGATTTTTTAGATTTAGATCGTTTTTTTCTAACATTCCGTGTTCTGTGCAGTGACACACATTGCACACTCATCTTCTTAAGCCCAAAATATTCCATGGCCATGTATTTCGACTCAGACCATCAGTCGAAGAAAGACTACACAAATATCAAGAAAGTTATTGATGATGTTCTCCCCGGCTACGCCAAATCTGGAGGCACCTTCACCAGGCCAGTTCGTAGGTACGGCAAGCACGTGTTCACCCACACTACGATGTTCCCCTGCGTCAAGCAGCCGCCTGGAGGTCATAAGGATGCCTACTACGCCCTCCATCACATGCGGGCGATCGTACAGGACCATAATCACCTTCTGCTACCAAATAATCTCAAAGATTGGGCCGCAAGATTGTCAGCAATCCAGGACGCGGACATTAGACAAGAATTCTTTCGCATCCAGTCGGAGTTTGCGGAAATCATCCATCAAGATGTCCTTCGTACCTCGGGGCAGTTCTACCTCAGATATCAACCGTCCAACAGTGAGATAGACATAATGCTACAAATGCAGGCTGACAACGCCCATGATTTCATGACCATCACGAGAGACGGCGGCTTCATCCACACTCTGGTCCCTGAGTCGAGTCGAAAGTAGTGATGCTATGTGTAGTTCTGAAATATCGATTGGCCCATGTTGTAACTAAACTATAATGAACTTGTATGTCTCTTTGGTTTGGATAGTCGTTCAACTTAGATGTAATCGATACTATTTATTAGTAGGACAGTGAATCATGCTATTAATGTGTTGCTTTTCTCTTCCAATCCTTTTGTTGCATACTTATATATTGCTTATGTATTGTCTGTGAATTGCTACTAACGTTTTGTTTGGCTAGTGCATAGAGATGACGTCGTATGTCGTGTACAAGGGTAAGGTTCCTGGAGTCTACGACGACTAGGAGGAGTGTTGGAGACAGGTTCACCGTTTCAGCGGTAACAGTTACAAAGGGTACACCACTAGGGCTGAGGCGGAAGTTAGATACGCGCGCTATCTAGCGGGAGAGAGGAGGGAGCATTGGAGGAACCGGATGAAGACCAGTTTCATCACGACTATGCTCATCATGATGACCGTAGCTCTCTTCTATGTGATGGTAGTTTAGATGATCGATGTCGACTTGTAATGTGAAGACAAACTCGCTACTCGCGGTTTCGAGACTTGTAATGTTCTAACTTTGTTCGGTATTTTAAATTCTGGGACTAATATGATGAATTGTATTCAGAGACTAATCTTCTATTGTATTCGATGAATCTGCTGTTGCTATGTGGTGCTAGCTATATTCTGTCTAATAATATATTTTGTAACATGTGAAAATATCAGAAAAGAAAAAAAATAATCCCTAATATTCATACTAGTGGCGCACCACCACATAGTGTGCCATTAGTAAGACAGAGCACACTAATGGCACATCATCCACAAGTGCACCATTAGTATGCCAAAGCACATGGGTAAATATGGCCCCCTGGGAGGCATACTAATGGCGCACCATGGGCTATACTAATGGCGCACTGCATGGTGCGCCATTAGTATAGCAGATAATAATGGCGCACCACAGGTGCGCCATTAGTAAAAAATATTAATGGCGTGCTAGTAGTGGCGCACCTGTAGTGCGCCATTAGTAGGCAAAACAGGTGCGCCACTAGTAGGCCTTTTCCTAGTAGTGGGGCGGCCAGGACAGGTGCGGTGGAGAGCATGCGCTTGAGATCCTGGAAGGCTTCGTCCGCCCGGTCGTTCCATTCGAACGGTGTCGTCTTCCTCATCAGTTGATACAGGGGCAAGGCCCTCTCGCCCAGCTGATGTCTACTACACAACCTTCTTCTTGTAGACGTTGTTGGGCCTCCAAGTGCAGAGGTTTGTAGGACAGTAGCAAATTTCCCTCAAGTGGATGACCTAAGGTTTATCAATCTATAGGAGGCATAGGATGAAGATGGTCTCTCTCAAGCAACCCTGCAACCAAATAACAAAGAGTCTCTTGTGTCCCCAACACACCCAATACAATGGTAAATTGTATAGGTGCACTAGTTAAGCGAAGAGATGGTGATACAAGTGGTATATGGATAGTAGATATGGGTATTTGTAATCTGAAAATATAAAAACAGCAAGGTAGAAAATGATAAAAGTGAGCATAAACGGTATTGCAATGCTAGGAAACAAGGCCTAGGGTTCATACTTTCACTAGGGCAAGTCCTCTCAACAATAATAACATAATTGGATCACATAACTATCCCTCAATGTGCAACAAAGAGTCACTTCAAAGTCACTAATAGCGGAGAACGAACGAAGATATTATGGTAGGGTACGAAACCACCTCAAAGTTGTTCTTTCCAATCAATCCGTTGGGCTATTCCTATAAGTGTCACAAACAGCCCTAGAGTTCGTACTAGAATAACACCTTAAGACACAAATCAACCAAAACCCTAATGTCACCTAGATACTCCAATGTCACCTCGAGTATCCGTGGGTATGATTGTACGATATGCATCACACAATCTCAGATTCATCTATTCAACCAACACATAGAACCTCAAAGAGTGCCCCAAAGATTCTACCGGAGAATCATGACGAAAACGTGTGCCAACCCTATGCATAGGTTCATGGGCGGAACCCGCAAGTTGATCACCAAAACATACATCAAGTGAATCACGTGATATCCCATTGTCACCATAGATACGCACGGCAAGACATACATCAAGTGTTCTCAAATCTTTAAAGACTCAATCCGATAAGATAACTTCAAAGGGAAAACTCAATCCATTACAAGAGAGTAGAGGGGGGAGAAAACATCATAAGATCCAACTATAATAGCAAACATCGCGATACATCAAGATCATAACACCTCAAGAACACGAGAGAGAGAGAGAGAGATCAAACACATAGCTACTGGTACATACCCTCAGCCCCGAGGGAGAACTACTCCCTCCTCGTCATGGAGCGCACCGGGATGATGAAGATGGCCACCGGAAAGGGATTCCCCCTTCTGCAGGGTGCCAGAACGGGTCTAGATTGGCTTTCGGTGGCTACGGAGGCTTCTGGCAGCGGAAATCCCGATCTATTGTGATCCCCATTCGTTTTAGGGTATACGGATATATATAGGAGGAAGAAGCACGTCAGGGGGCCAAGAGGGGCCCACGAGGGTGGAGGGCGTGCCCAGGGGGGTGGGCGCGCCCCCTGCCTCGTGGCCTCCTCGTAGATCCCCTCACGTGCACTCCAAGTCTTCTGTGCTTCTTCTGATCCAAAAATAAGTTCCTTGAAGTTTGAGGTCAATTGGACTCCGTTTAGTTTTCCTTTTCTGTGATATTCTAAAACAAGGAAAAAACAGAAACTGGCACTGGCACTGGGCTCTAGGTTAATAGGTTAGTCCCCAAAATCATATAAAAGTGGATAATAAAGCCCATAAACATCCAAAATAGAAGATAATATAGCATGGAGCAATCAAAAATTATAGATACGTTGGAGACGTATCCGCATCCCCAAGCTTAATTCCTGCTCGTCCTCGAGTAGGTAAATGATAAAAACAGAATTTTTGATGCGGAGTGCTACTTGGCATAATTTCAATGTAATTCTTCTTAATTGTGGCATGAATATTCAGATCCGAAAGATTCAAGATAAAAGTTCATATTGACATAAAAATAATAATACTTCAAGCATACTAACTAAGCAATTATGTCCTCTCGAAATAAGATGGCTAAAGGAAGTTCATCCCTACAAAATCATATAGTTTTGTCATGCTCCATTTTCATCACACAAGAATGCTCTCATCATGCACAGCCCCGATGACAAGCCAAGCAATTGTTTCATACTTCAGTAATCTCAAACTCATAAACCTTCACACAATACATGAGCGTGAGCCATGGACATAGCACTATGGGTGGAATAGAATACGATGAGGGGGTTATGTGGAGAAGACAAAAAGGGAGAAAGTCTCACATCAACGAGGCTAATCAATGATTTATGGAGGTGCCCATCGATTCATGTTAATGCAAGGAGTAGGGATTGCCATGCAACCGATGCACTAGAGCTATAAATGTATGAAAGCTCAACAAAAGAAACTAAGTGGGTGTGCATCCAACTTCCTTGATCACGAAGACCTAGGGCACTTGAGGAGGCCCATTGTTGGAATATACAAGCCAAGTTCTATAATGAGAAATTCCCACTAGTATATGAAAGTGACAAAACAAGAGACTCTCTATCATGAGGATTATGGTGCTACTTTGAAGCACAAGTGTGGCAAAGGATAGTAGCATTGCCCCTTCTCTCTTTTTCTCTCATTTTTTCGGGCCTTCTATTTTTTATGGCCTTTCTCTTTTTTTGGGACTTCTCTTTTTTTATGGCCTTTCTCTTTTTTTTTTTCCTCACTTAGGACAATGCTCTAGAAAATGATGATCATCACACTTTTATTTATTTACAACTCAATGATTACAACTCGATACTAGAACAAGGTATGACTCTATATGAATGCCTCCGGCGGTGTACCGGTATGTGCAATGATGCATGAGTGACTTGTATGAAAGAATTATGAGAGGTGGCTTTGCCACAAATACGATGTCAACTACATGATCATGCAAAGCAATATGACAATGATGAAGCATGTCATAATAAACGGAACAGTGGAAAGTTGCATGGCAATATATCTCGGAATGGATATGGAAATGCCATAATAGGTAGGTATGGTGGCTGTTTTGAGGAAGATATAAGGAGGTTTATGTGTGATAGAGCGTATCATATCACGGGGTTTGGATGCACCGGCGAAGTTTGCACCAACTCTCAATGTGAGAAAGGGCAATGCACGGTACCGAAGAGGCTAGCAAGGATGGAAGGGTGAGAGTGCGTATAATCCATGGACTCAACATTAGTCATAAAGAACTCACATACTTATTGCAAAAATCTATAAGTCATCAAAAACCTCGACACTATTCGCATGCTCCTAGGGGGATAGATTGGTAGGAAAAGACCATCGCTCATCCCCGACCGCCACTCATAAGGAGGGCAATCAAATAACACCTCATGTTTCAAATTTGTTACATAACGTCTACCATACGTGCATGCTACGGGACATGCAAACTTCAACACAAGTATTCCTCAAATTCACAACTACTCAACTAGCACGACTTTGATATTATTACCACCATATCTCAAAACAATCATCAAGCATCAAACTTCTCTTAGTATTCAACACACTCATAAGAAAGTTTTTACTATTCTTGGATGCCTAGCATATTAGGATTATTTAAGCAAATTACCATGCTATTTAAGACTCTCAAAATAATATAAGTGAATCATGAGAGTTCATCTATTCTACAAAATAAAACCACCATCGTGCTCTAAAAGATATAAGTGGAGCACTAGAGCAAATGACAAACTACTCTGAAAGATATAAGTGAAGATCAATGAGTAGTCGAATAATTATGCAACTATGTGAAGACTCTCTAACATTTAATAATTTCAGATCTTGGTATTTTATTCAAGCAGCAAGCAAAGCAAAATAAAATGACATTCTAGGAATAGCAAACATCATGTGAAGAAGCCAAAACTTAGGATCAACCGAAACTAACCGATAGTTGTTGAAGAAGAAAGGTGGGATGCCAGCCGGGGCATCCCCAAGCTTAGAAGCTTGAGACTTCTTGAAATATTATATTGGGATGCCTTGGGCATCCCCAATCTTGATATTTTGTGTCTCCTTAATTCCTCTCATATCACGGTCTCCCTAAATCTCAAAAGCTTCATCCAAACAAAACTCAACAAGGACTCGTGAGATAAGTTAGTATAAACCATTGCCAAAACCTTATCATACTCTACTGTAGCAACTCACAAAAATTATTATTCAGCATTGCATACTAAATACCTCTGAATATTTAATAGTCCTAACATCAAATAGAATCATTAAATAAGCAAACAT